>NW_024884733.1:7772607-7789071 GCF_019232065.1 Centrocercus urophasianus | reverse complement strand
CTTGAGGAAATTTTTTTTTTTTTTTTTTAAACACAGTGGAGTTTATGGTTTGCAAACACATGAAATAGCATCAATTAATTTATTATAAATTAGTTCAATTCTACATAATGGTAATTACCATCAAGATTTAACATCTCTTCCATGCCAAGTTACTAGTTGGTTTTATTACAACAAAGAATCTCCAACCATTACATTTTCTCTCTAATTTCAGGAAACAATATCATGAAAAAAGAAACAGAAAACTAAAAATTAAAAAGTAAATTAAAAAGTATCAAGAGCTCAGATACCAACTTCTAATGCGGGTTTTAGAAATGTCAAAATATCTAGTGAGTTTGTTACATGTAGGGTCAAACTTATAATTATTACTAAATGATGTGCATGAATGAAATATGAAATCTACTGGTGACGCATATTAATATGAGTGAATTATACTTGGCATATATATATATTCATGGTTAGGGATAGTGCAGATGTACAGGAGAAGGCTTCCTCAAGAGTAAATATTTGTCATACTTTAATATGATAAACACAGCTAATGGATGTGGCATTCCTTTCAGTCTTTGTCCATGAGGTCTGAAAATCCCTACTAAATATGGGAATCTCATTTAAATGTTTTAACAATCACATTGTAAAACCAATTTCAACACTACTTCAGGAACCGTAGCTATCGATTTACAAGACACAGGATGCCGAACGTCCAGCGGACCTACACTAGCTCTTCCTTCTGAGGGAGGTAAAGAAGGCAGACGGCCCAGTATAGCACCTGTTCTGGAGGTTGCAGACTCATCCTCACTTCAGGCATGCGACCTTCTAAGTGACCAGTCAGAAGATGAAACCACTCCATCTGATGACGAAGTCTCTGCAGGCTTAGAGTATGTATATTTAATATAAACTAAGAAACATTATTTGAAACAAGCATGGGCAGTTTTGACACGCAGATCAATCCAAGAAGTTGTAGCAAGTAAGACACACAAAGGAAGTATTTCTTTTTAAGAAATGCTTTTATCTGGTAGCAGAATACTGTGATGCCTATTTTGAAAGAAGAAAAACAGACCACACCCTCTATTTACGGGAGATTTTCTACACGCTGTAATGTTTATAGCATACACATCAAGTGACATTCATGACCATTTTTCCTGCAGTTCATAATTACTAGGACTAAAGTAAGCTGTAAACAAATAAATACCTCTGTCCTTCCCTGACAATCAGGTAATTTAACAGGCACGTTGAACACTAACAGTAGGTACATGACTCCAAAACATAAGAACAATCCAAAATGTGATATGAGATCACATTATTACATCTAATTTAAAATGTTTGTTAGCACATTAGTGAAAGTAATGCTGCACTGCTCACAAAAAAGCAAATCTGGTAACCACCTTAAAATAAGATAGGCAATTATGTTTATTGGGATTACTGAAAAGAATATTGAAACTGAAATACTCAATTAAGCCAATGGCTTACCTAGCAGTTTCGCATCTCCAACTTCACTAAGTATGAGAAGCCCCAGGGAAGATCATAAAAATCCAATGAAAAAAATAATAGAATAAGTCATCTTCACTCTGTCAACTGAAACAACAGAATGTAAAAGGCCGCCTATCTTCTCAGTCTTCCCTGATGGCTGTGGATATTCTGATCACGTATGTGCACCTCCCATTGCAAGTGAGTCTTCCTCACTATCATGTAGTCTTTTATTAAAAATGAAGGCCAATTAGAAATTTCATTTTCGGTAAAAGAAGGTAACGACCTTACTTGTTCTTGAGATTCTGAATGATAAGTGGGGAAGGAAGAGAAGCTGTCCCACCATGTTTTCTAGTTTTCCAACTTTCCTTATATTCCAATGTGTTTAGAACACCAAGTCTGTACACTACAATATATCAGCCCATTTCCAAAGATGTTTGTACAAAAAAAAAAAAAAAAAAAAAAAAAAAAAAAAAAAAAAGCCAAACAGAATTCCTTCAGTTCACAAAAATTTGACAGCTGTCAATACATTTTATAGAATGGGTCAAAGATTTAAATTACATACCTTTGTTCGTTTAATATACTTGACTCTTAGTCCACAAATACTTGTTTAAATAGGCATAGGTATAAGCATCCCATAAAACAGCTGTATAATGAAATGCATTTCATTGTCTATACTAAAAAATGTTTTTTTTTTTTTTTTCTATTCTACTAGGTATGCCAAAGGCTATCCTCCTTACTCTCCTTACATTGGAAGTTCTCCCACATTTTGTCATCTTCTGCATGAAAAAGTACCCTTCTGTTGTCTAAGACTAGATAAGGTAAAGAGAGTTCTCTGGTATTGGATAAAACTGCATTCACATTTGTCTGCTGCATCTAAACATTTTTTGCTTAGATGTGAGCTTTGTCACAGACTAAGTTTCTCATCCTTTTTCATCACCAAGCAGTTGCATCTATGTAATCAGATCTGTTTCAGGTCAGCTGATACAATTTTCTATTTCTAGTGGTAAAACCTTCCATTCCATTAAACCTCTTCATTCATATCCACTGAACTTGTTTCTCGTTTTAATTTTAGGGGTGCCAGCATAACTACTATGAAGATGCCAAAGCCTATGGATTCAAAAATAAATTGATTATCGTTGCAGCAGAAACTGCTGGAAATGGCTTATATAATTTTATCGTCCCACTTAGAGCTTATTACAGACCGAAAAAAGAACTCAATCCCATTGTATTACTCCTGGATAACCCGTATGTAGATTTTAAAAATATCTGTCTCTTTTTTTTTCTTTGTGATACATTTTTAAATCGTTTTATCATTACTTTGATAGGTGATCACTCTTCAGATGGCCAACTTAAAATCAAAAACATTATGGCACGTACATCTTTGCAAAAAATGAAAAAATACAGAACCTATGTTGTTATATGCAAAACTGACTTTCTCCTGACTGTAAATGGCTGTATTACATTCTAATGTCCTTATTCTTCACAGGTGATGTTTCAATGAAGTATTAAAATATTGAAAGTAATATGAATAGTCACTAAAATTAACTTTGTAAGCACTGTAAAAAAGTCAATTCGTGTAGCTAGTCATTTTTGTAGCTATGAAACTGCACTTCAAACACTGCTTTTACAACAAGTCACTTAGTGGCCTTAATAGGAATATTTGTAACAATTTTAGACTCTAAGATAAATAGTTCTTTAGGCCAGTAGGATCCACTTGCTAATTCCCTTTCTCTGCAATAATGTTGTTGTTAATACCACACCTGTGTGGAGATCACTAAAATTATTAGCCTTTTTTCCATTAGCTTTTCAAACTTTAAGAAAAAACCTTCTGACAAGAGTACTGCTTAATAATCTGAACATAAATAATTGTGGGGGGGGGGGCTGTACAGATATTGATGCTAAAGTGACACTTTGGTTTGCATGTATGTGCTCTGGCTTATTACAAGCAATTTTTTATGCAAAGATCTGCAATGAAGTGTTCTACTTTAGCCTCAAACAGCTTTTTAATGAAGCTGTAAACACTTGTGTTTGCAAAGCAAAGGTTTTAAGTGTATATATGCTATGGCATAAAATGAATTACATGATTTGGTGAAAGCTTGAATTGCTCTTTAAAGATTTCTGGTTTTTAAAGTTTGTTATAAAGTGATGTTTAAGCTGTGATGTGAACACAGAGTGCCCTCTAGTGCTTGCTATCTTTTCCACAACGGCGCCTGAGCTAACACACTCAGAGCTATAATTTTACACCTAAATATCATTTTAATGGCAAAAAGTTTTGGCTGATAATTAAATTAGAA
This sequence comes from Centrocercus urophasianus, assembly GCF_019232065.1. NCBI lineage: Eukaryota > Metazoa > Chordata > Aves > Galliformes > Phasianidae > Centrocercus > Centrocercus urophasianus. The sequence goes on along the minus strand of NW_024884733.1, from coordinate 7,785,313 downwards.
CCCTTATTTCTCTACCTTCTACACTGCATTTGCAGTGGCTCCTCCCAGCATTCAGTGTCGCAGAGTCCCTCCTGAAAAGCCAGCATGCTTTCTATACATGCATTAGGCTGAGGTCTTGGTGCCATTCATGTCAATTGGCATTTTGCAATTTATTTCACTGGACTCGGGAATCTAACCACCTTTGATGATCCTGCCTATGCCTTTTTGTTATAATCCTATTTTCTTTTTATCAACCCACTATTACAGTATTCTGTTACCTATACGTGGCATTTTTAGAGATTTCAGTTGTTTCTCGATATGCAAGAAGAAATCCAGTAAAATTTATGAATAAAGAAACAATAAAACTTTATTTCACACATTGTTTTTAAAATAATATTTTTCTTCAAAATTTTTCTCATTTACTTAAGTCAGAGTTATTAGCTGTAACTCAAAGATTCTACTCCACATTTTCATTAAGGTTTCACTGCTTATTTTTAGTATCCCTAATTCGTGCACTGGAAAACAACTTGGCAGCGTGTCTTTGAAATCAATCACTCGTTTTAATATTTGAAATTGTACTGTGCCATAAATTTTCTGATTTAAGAGGTGCATTTATTAATAAGCATGTGATCATTCTGATCATCCTTTACAGTTACAGCACTGTTATTTCACAGTTTTCTATTACCCGTGTAAAGACATAATACTTCCAAGGTTTTTTTTGTTTTCTTTTTTTTTAATTTTTTTTTTTTTTTTTGAAGTTTAAAAAACACCATACAAAAAAAATTTTTTTTTTTTTTTTTTTTTTTTTTTTTTTTTTTTTTTTTTAAGTATTTTAGAAGAGATGCTGCTGTTGTGATATTGTGTTTCATTTTGTAATCCCATCTGCTGCTTAGGCCAGATATGCATTTTCTGGATGCAATCTGTTGGTTTCCAATGGTTTACTACATGGTGGGCTCTATCGACAAGTAGGTGAAGTAACTGTTAGAAAACTTAACATTGTAGTGGTCAGTGGCTTGTTTTGTGTATTGTCATTGCATGTCTATGTGTGCGTTATATTTGAAGATGATCTATCTGCATGCATGGTCTGTGTGTCTGTGTGCTATAGTTTGAGATTTCAAATTTCTGACTTCTAGAGGATATTGTCAGTAAAAAGTATGATAGGGAACACAGTTTAGTATCTTCAAAACCCAAGCATTAACATTTATTTTAATAAGTATTTAGTACGTCTCTAGAAATCGCCAGGTAATAGCACTGATTCTAGTGACACCCTTTATCATTTACAGACTAGGCTTATGTAAAATAGCTATAGAACACAAACAACACTAAAACTAATGAGTTTAAATGTTTCCAACAGTCTTAATTTTCCCCTACATAAAATATTCGCCTACTCCAATATTGGTCTTCAGAAATTCTGCTGGTATATATTTGCATATCTAAGCTCAGCAACATACATTTAACAGAAAAATCAGGCAGAAATGACAAAGGGGAGAGAGGAGCAATGGCTCAGTAGCATTTTAGTAAGCTCATGTGCCTAGTGTCAAAACAAAGTAGAAAATAGTATGCTTCACTACATGGCTGCTTTTGAGGTGGGGCTGCAAGGCCACAGTACTCATTCTCCAAACAGACATCAAATAATTTATTTCCTGCCCAGAAGTAGCAGAACCTATTTTTTCAATGAAAATTTTAAATATTCAACATTTTAAAGTTTTCATCCTGTTTTAACAGGGGCTTTAAAACTGCTTATAATAGCAATAGAGCTGCAGATTTGTCTTGGCAATACCTTGGTCACTGTGAGACCTGCAGTGGATCTATAGACATGTTTTTTTACTTATTAGATGTGTTTTTCTAAAGCAAAAATGTGTCTTGGGTTGCTAATAGCTACTATTTTACTTAAGGTTTTAATCCTACAAAAGTTACAGAAAATTCATAGAAGCAGACTAATTGAATTGCCTCACAGTATCTCAAATAATTAATAACCCAAAGACCATTTTTAATTAACTTGGAAGATTAAATTCTAATAAAAATTACTGGTTTTACTTTCAAAAGGAAATCACTTCCTACAGGTTTTTTTTTCATTTGTTCTGAGGTGTGTTTTATTTCTTTTTAAGAAATGAATGCGTAAACCTGAGGACTACAGTCCACCAAAGACATTACTATGCAAAGTTCTTTTGTTTGCAGTATTGTTAACATGAACTTATGCATCAAATCTGACAATGCAGTCACTTTAAAATCAGATTCTGTAGTTCTTTTTTGACATCTATTTTCATCAGTAATGAGATTTTGTATTTATTTTGTGTTTTCTTAAATGTTTTAAAATCATATATAACCAGTAGAAATCAATCATGTTTAGCTAAATGCTACAATGTAAAATATACAAAGTTTCTTTCTTAATGTCTCTGGAATTCACTTCCAATGCATTTAAGAATGCCATCTGCTACCTTTTAAATACCTAATACACTTGTCCTATGGTCACTTGGCATGAAATGTCACAAAGTTGAAGAGAAAACCGCAAAAAGGATTACCCATATATACCACTCCTTTTTTTGCTAGAAGCAAGTAGCCTGCAGAAAAACATCTTTACAGAAATCCATAGCTTGACTGAACTTCACCAAAATGTACCAAGTTAGCAGAAACATCTACAGACTTCGAGTATAAAAGATGTGAGATATGTAACTGACCAGATTCCAGTAGTGCAGGAGTCTGTTACATATTAACAAATACTGATAATGGAATTATAAAAATACTTATTAGAATTCTAACTCCCCACATTAAAAAAAAAACTCAAAGTAGTGGTACAACTGAAAAAAAATGAATAGGTTTTTTTCCATCTCTGAAATGCAGAAAATATAGTTGCATTTTAGACTTTGCTGCTATTTTACTGCTAGTTCAGTATTACATTACTGCTATTTCAGTAATTAAATTACTCAGAGAAAGGTCAGGTTTCCACATATGCACTGACATTATTAGTATAGGTCATATAATTTTTCTTTTAGTAGTCAACCACCAGTTAAAGTGCAGTTTCAAAAATTATACCATATATTTGTTTTGGAAGAACACATATAAAATGTAAAATAAACACCAATAATGTGTATCCTTTTCCTTATTCTAAAGTTTCAAAACAGATTTAGAATAGGATATGTAAAACTTAGGAGCCTTAGAAGATCACTGAGAACAGTAATAATTGAATCAGTATAGTTTAGACAATATTACAGATTAGATCAACTGCCAAATGAGAAGCAATTCTAATGACAAAATAGCTTTTCTTCCTTGGAAGTAAAGAATGATGCAAAAAATGTAGCTTTTCAATTTCTCCTGGAAATCATGAAATACCCTTTCTTCCCATTTTCACTTGAGTCGCTTGGTTCCCAGCAGCTTTTATTACAGAAACTAAAACAAAAACCAACCAAAGAAAATAAAACTTTCTAAAACTTCTCCAGAATTGTTTTAAAAGTAACTTTTCCAACAGAAACTAACAACCAAAATGTGCTTCATTTTGGAAATAAATATAAGGCATGCTGGCAACTGTAACTTAGTTGTCAGAGGTGGTTTTCTGTGGTCAAACTTCACAGCAGATATTGTCCAGTAGGTGAAATGTTCTACTGAGGTACAGCTGGTCCTAAAGGTATTGTAACAACACTTCGATAGATAAAAGAGGAGCTTTTCAGATGTTCCCTTAGAACCCTTATTAACATTTTGAAACTGAAACAAAATGTGTTAAAGAGCAATCATTTTAGATCCATTCATTGCCAAAAATAACTATAATGAAGCAAGTTGATGAAACATGTAAGGACATACAGTCTTTCCATGTAACTGTTAAAGGCTCATTTTAATTTCTGAAATAATTCTACCATTTTAGGAAGACTGACCATAACAACCTGAAGTGTATTCTCTATGACTTCAAGGGAAACAATTCATATTCTATTCTCTCAATTCATATTTTTGACATGGACTATACTATAAGTTATAACATGTACATGGAGTTGCAGGGAACCAGCAACTCAATGTGATTTATCAGTATCATCACTAATCTTTTAAGCATTTCAGGTTAAAGTGACTTGTTCATTTCTTTCTTCCTCTTTCTCTTCACAAAAGCCTAGATGACTTATTAAGATGTGGGGTCACCTTTGCAGCTAATATGGTGGTGGTGGACAAAGAAAGTACAATGAGTGCTGAGGAAGACTACATGGCAGATGCTAAGACCATTGTAAATGTTCAAACACTCTTCAGGTAAGAGATCTTTTGCAGTCTCGTTTTACATATTCATTAATCACGAGGTACCTAATAATGCATTCTGTATTCAGACGAGGGTGTGGTTTCTATTTTTGTTTCCCCTTTCTTTTCACATAGCAAAAAACCTTAGCTATAAACTGTTTCTTGGCATAACTCTCTTGAAATCTCAGACAAAACTCATCCCCAAACTTGAGGATAATTTCTAATTTTCAGGTTTATAGGAAAGGAACAAATGTTACTTTGGAGAACAGGTCAAAAAACACCCCACATTTTTCTTAGTGCAGCTGTCCTTGTGCTGCTAAAGACAATTCAAAAAAACAGATCCTTCTAATGCAGCAGCTTATGCATTAGTATGAAGTTAATTGTGTATAAATTTTGAATATTGATTTTTCAACAAAAAACAGATTTTCAGGCACATGTGTGCAGTATTACCTCTGACAACAGCATATTCAGAGTCAGGAAGGAATATCTGAATTCAGAGTGAAAAATTGTAAGTCTAAGAAAGCAACTAAGAAACCAGACAGAGTTCAGAGACCTCCAGATCATTTGAGAACATTTCCTGATTAAAGCTACGCTTCATGTAAGTATCTCAATTCAACAAGTACCAAATGATAGAAATCACGTTAAACGGTGAAGAAAGTTTATTTGAAAAAAAAAAAAAAAAAAAAAACAAAAAAAAAAACAAACCAAAAACCCACAAACAAGAGCAGATATATACGCTATGCAGACAGCTAAGAAATGCTTCCCTGATCTAGAGCTTAAATCCAAAACCTCCTGTGATTTATTTTACTAAGGTTTGGTCAAGAAAAATAAGCATGTGAAATCCAAAGTATTTCAACAGATTTTTTTTTTTTCCCCAACTGTGTAGTTGATTAGTGCTAGCATGACTGCATGCACTCCAAAAGAAGCAAAATCTATGCTACATAAGAAGTTTTAGTTCTGTCTATTTCAACTTTGAGATTTTGAATTTGCATTTGATTTTAACATAGATGCATCTCAATCACATATCAAATTTAGAAATTATAATTAAACTTTATTCATGGAACATTCCAGTGTAATAATAACCACATTGTTCTATGATATCTCACTGAGGCAATGATATGCATCACTAAGATTTCCAGATTTTTTTCCCTAAATATAAAATTGAAAAATAGAATGGAAAGTAAATAAAATTTGTTAAGTAGGTGTTGATATTTCCCACAGTTGCGTTCTACCCAGTGCAACACTAAAAAAAATCACAATACTACATTATGTATAATGGATATCCAAGTAGTAAAACATGCTGTATAACCATTCAGTTTACCTGCACAATAGCTACAACTAGACGGCAGCTGTAACTCATGTATGAAACATACAACTGCTCAGTATAATTCTAAGCCTGCATAGACCTTCTTACAAATTCAAAATAAATAAAAATAACACATTTTAAGAATTAACACTGTTTCCAGAAAACCTTGTCAACTTCGTAAACTGTTCTTTTACCTCTTTTCCTGAATTTACTTCTTCTCAAACACAATGTATTCTCTGTATTTTTACATGATATCAAAGTTGCAGGGATAACTAAGTTTTTCTAAGCAGTGTAAAGTAGTGACATTCATCTGTTCTGCAGAATAAACTACATTCATCACATGAACATAACTTTATAAATTAAGATCTTTCAAGTTTTTTTGTTGTTTAGTAATATCTGTAAGAAAGTAATGAAGAAGATAATGGACAAAGGCAATGAACAGAAAGTATAGGATTAAATAAGGATTTTACGTCACTGGAGTGTTGCTAATATGTGCTGTTCTCAAACATTTACACAAATTAAAAAGATTCCAACTGAGTCATAAGAAATAAAGCTATATAAGTTTATCTAAATCTCATTGACTCACATCAGCTGATCTCATTATGGATTGCAGGCAGTACTGAAGAGATGATGCAAGTGCACTGTAATGCTGTTTGGCCTAAGTTGCCAATTCTAATAAGCCTGTTTTGGCATTATTCCCTGATTTACATAAATTACTAAAAATAAATTACTCTTGTTTAGACAGAACAGTACATCCCCATCCAGCTTTGATTAGGAGATGGATGTGTTGTTTATAACATGATGGAGTTATTAACACCTTTAAGGATAGAAGTTGTTTCATACCAATTAAAATTCTGACACAACACTAACTTACCAGATTTATAGTTTAAAGGAGCGAAGAGCTGCAACTCAAACAGTTGCATCAAATTAGAAAGGAAATTTTTAATCCTTTGGGTGGAAAAGAACAAATCAGCATAGATTAAAAGTACAAGGAGCAATTACTGGTTTTTGGCTATGTCCTAGAGATCTTTCTCAATGTAAAATATGAAGCTAATCACTGACTACCACCTCGATAAAACAGGTTTCCTTAAGCAGAAAATCTGTACTAGAAGTGTTTATATTTATTCTTACTTTACTAATTAATGAATTTAAATGCTTATGTTTGGGAAGTCCTGTTTTAAGTTCCTATTATCTAACATTTTAGTGGCTAAGTTTCAAAAATGGCAAGAAATTTGTTAATAACAGTTTACATAATAAGTTAGTCATTCATATGACACTTAGCAATCAGTACCAATTTATAAATGGACCAAATAAGGTTTTATGATGCCATTACATGTTTTTCATACTTTATCCTCTCGGCTCATATCCATCTCTCACTTGTCCAATTCCCAAATATCCATTCAACAACATCATGTCTTCCATCAGGCTGACTAAGGTTTCCTCTTCCCAAGTCAGGTTTTTTTTTTTTTTTTTAATTTTTTTTTGTTAAATAAAAGAAAAAAACAAAACAAACAAACAAAAAAACCCTGAAAACAGAATGAAGAAGAAAAGAGAAATCTCTGTAAAGAATAGGCCTGTACTGTTGAAAGTTTGCAGGCAGTGCCTTGAACTAGGGTTAAGAGGCAATCTTGCTTTGACAATCTCTAATGCTTTTTCCCTATTTCCACTGGAGGGCACTCTTAAATAAGAGGTCTGAATTTTTATCAGTAGCACATTCGTAGATCTTTTGCAATCTTCTTTTATAACTTGGTTATTAACTAAATCCATCTGTAGCAGAAACCTAGTAACTTGCAAATCTTCTTCAGATCATGTGCATCTTATCATTAGATTAGTTGTTTAATTTGCTTTTAGTTCTAAATTATTATACTGTTGTTTTTCAAACCTGAATGCTGGTCCATTAACACAACAATACCAGAAAAATTTCCAGCCAGCAGAAGCTTCAGTAATTATATGTTACGCGATACACAATTAACACAGAAAATAACAGAATTTTAAGAGGAAATATGTTCTTCCTCTGGACTTTTTCCTTAGGTTAGTTAAGAGATAGAAGTTCTTATGTACAGAGTATTTTCAAGGCTTTCATTTGTATCATATATTAAAAAATAAATAAATGAAGTCACACCATAGTTGCAATTCAAATGTGTGTTTACCATGTGTTTAACCTATCTATGTAGGCTCTATTCCCTAAGGGCTCAATCTTTAGTAGAATGGAATAGCCTTTATATAACTACTGCACTAGCTAAACTGCCACAGAAAATACTGAACGTACACAGCACTTTTCAAGCTACAGTGCACACAAGATGTCATTAAGTGATGCCGTCCAGATTCTCAGCTAGTTTACTAATTCCATTTTTTCTTTTATGATCACAATATTTGGTTATTCACAGGAACAGAACTGCTAACATAACGATGTCCAACATTTCTATAATGATATGATTTAATACTATATATAAAGCTCAACAGACATAGAAACTGCAGTAAGATGCCATTAACACACATACTACTAGGTAGTTCTTGAAATACATTTTGCCAAATTTAGGCTTTATGTGAATTATTATTTCAGTGACGTTCATCCCTACAAAACTGAGGGCAAGGACTAAAAAGTTGAAAAAAATGCACCGTGCAATCCATTTGACATTACCTCACTAAGGTCAGGTTCCAAGAAAAGCACATAAAATGATTGATGACTGCCATGTATTATCGGTACAATATGACAAATTTAGAGCCTTATATCAGAGTCTATTATATGAGCTTTTTATGCTGCCATAAAGACTTAAGTTTTCAGGTGCTTAATTAAAAACATGGACATGAACACAAGTCACAGCATTATCTAGATCCTTACATTTGTGAACTGTTCTAATTGGAGCTTAAAATTGCAACATTCTTTTGAAATACAGGTTGTTCTCGAGCCTAAGCATTATCACAGAGCTAACTCACCCCGCCAATATGAGATTCATGCAATTCAGAGCCAAAGACTGCTATTCTCTTGCTTTATCCAAATTGGAAAAGGTAAGTAATGAGGTCTCTAAAATGTAGAAAACAGTTAAATATACTAAACACTTAATACATACACATGTCCTAGAATAATGTGCAGTTTGTATTCCATTTTGATGTAAAAGTGTTGTAATCATATATCCTGTTAGCATTTTCATTTATCTGGTAGTTACATTATCACAACAGTTTGAGAGCACCAGTTCTCTTTCATAGTACAGTCCTACTAATGGTAAGAATAATAACACTGCTTAAACGTTGACAGACCCATATAGGCTCATGTATGTTTGGCATTTTCAAGTTATCAAACAGAAGGGCCATTGGGAGGTAAGCTGAGTTTAATTTGCTCAAGAACACGTAACCCCGGGCTCATCCAAGATACTATTGCTAGACAGTAACTTCGGCTACCTGCTTAACTTGGTCAATTCCAGGACAAACCTCTTTTTCAGAGATGGTGATCTGACTGACCTAGAAAACTTCCAGTATTGTTTTCACGATCACAGGCCACATTCTGAGTTACTTCATGAGATCAAGACAAATACTATCATGACACTGGTCTTCAAAACAGACTTTTTCACTCCAGTCCCTCTCCATCCATCACCCCCCACTTGCTAGTAATCTAGGCATACTCCCAGTTTCTTCGTGTCGTACGTCTTAGTTACCGTAGAAAAATCCGAGTTCAGTTTGAAGTCATTTTTATTATGCAGAAGTAACTTAAAACTCCCATTTCCTAGCTGAACAGTGATTGCCCTAGAATGTGGGTGTAAATTTGAAATTTACATTTTTGCTATTTACTGTGTAACAGTGACATAGTTTTGACAAGTGTTCGTGTAAGGTATTACGTAATGGAAAACCACCTTTTCACACAAGTTTATCTTCACAGCCCAGCTCCCAGTATCTTATACAAGAACAGAACTCTTAAATTCAGCTTGTTTAGATGAAACAGGATGATAAGAAGTTTTATTACAATCAATTCTATTGACTATCATGCATACATGTTGACCAGAAAATGCAAATACGTAGGTGATATTTTGTGATTTTTTGGTCTTTGCTTAAAACAGAAGGATAGCTTAAATCTTGTTTAGGTGGTTTGATTTGCACAGAATTGAGAATCATGAAAAAGCTAGACAGAAACTGTTATGAAGAGAGGAACAGTTTCATTGGGAGGCATATTTTCATTTTTATTACCTCACTCCTTGTACCCATAAAGGTTTGCACCCATGATTCCTACATTTTAGCACTCCTGCCCTCTCCCCTCAGTGCTAACTGCAGAAAGAATTAAGCTGGAAGTGGCTGGAATCATGAACTGCTAGTTTATATAGAGCATCAAGTGCCAACAGCTGAAAGACATAGGTTAGAACACACTATTGAAGCTTATGTCTTTGGTGCACTATTATCTGCTGCAAATATTATTTATTTTAAACATACTCCCTTAATATGTAAAACTTAATGACTAGGGGCAGCAAGGATAGCAGTAGCTTCTTTTCCAGTATGTGGCATCTGCAGTTCAAAAACTTAGTTCTCCATTTGTCCCAGATAAAGAAAAAACACGAGGTAACCATTACCCTTCCTTAAAGAGTTTAGAATGCCCTGGCTGATTAAATACCACAGGTTTCAATGGAAGGATAAAAACTCTTAACTTTAAATGATCTTTTAAAGTATGTGCAACCCTGTGTAAATTTCATCATACTATACTCTGATTTTATATCCTCCAAAGCATAAGTACATACACATTAGGTGAGCAAAAAAATCTATCTGGGATAGCTGCCTATTTGGAGTGACACACACAAAGACAGTTTGCTTTTCTAAACTTCTGTTAAGGATAAAACATGCTGTCTTCATTTCTTTTTAGTACTCTTCTGATTTGAAGAGGATCTGAAGTAACGTTAAACAATAAAAGCATAAATAATAAGGATGCACATTTTGCTGCTGAATTGAGATCTGTAGATAGCAGTTCCAGATCAACAATAAAAAAATGAATCTGTTCTTGCTAAAAAGCCAGGACAGAAGCAATTAGGAAAATAATCAAAGAAACCATAAAGTACTGCAGAGGTGTGATAACAATCCCAAATTACTTATATCAAGAAAGGGACTAAAAAGAGGTCTCTGTGACTGTATTTCAATCAGCTGTATCTCACATGGGCAACAACTAGTATAAGAACTAACAATGTACTTCACTGTTCTCCGTAGAAAGCGACTGAACGTCATCACATTTATGTTTTTGGAAGACCCCAAAACATGTGTGTGTCACATTAGGTACTTGTACATTCCTTTACAATGACTTTACATTGCTTGTAAGAAACATTTACAGCCTCCCATGGAGTTCCATATTGCTGTCTAAACTGCAGGAGAATATATTAAATCGAGGTGGGCCGTACACCTCTTTCAGCCACTGATGGAGTGGCCAAAGCAGGGCTTCAGGTTAGCTTGCAGATAGTGCTTTGTAACTGGCATTACAGTATTAATGATTTAGACTATATTTTTATTTTTAAATAGTAAAAAGGCAAAAATCGCAATAAAAACATGAGCCAGACAGACATTCTCTCGTGTTCTGACAAAACGCAACCCTCCAAAAAATAAACTATAAATTAAATAGCAATACAGAGGAAGCATGGCACATGCTAGGAACTATCAAAATCAGAAGTGTACATTTGTTACTACTCAGAAAAGCGATAATTTTGAACTTCCTGACTTGAACCAAACCACAACCATAAAACAATGAGGATGAAGTAAATAATCTATTAATAACTATCTTTAAACTATGTAAGCTATGTGTGCATTCCATTGAAATGCACATACACCACAGTCTTTTATTTATGTTCCTAGAAATGATCTAAGCTTTTTCTTTGAGTAGTTATATCTCCTTTCTCATGAATTCCAAAACAAGTGTCAGAAAAGGAGCTGCTGGGCATCACACACGGGAAAGAAAAACATTTCAGGCATTCTGACATATTTCTGGCTTCTACATCTGCTATATTGTCTGGAAGACCAATGAGTATGCAGGTAATAAGGAAAAAAAACATCAACACCAGATGCCTGAGTAAAAAATGCATTTCTAACGAATCTATTTTAAGCCAAAAGGAAAAACAAGTCTGTAATAAAAGAAAGGAGACAATATAAAAAACCTAATATAAATGGGAAAAATAAATGTACTCTTGTTTTAAAATAAACCAAATGGTCTGTTTGTCGTTGGATACAAAGCAAAAGTATTTCTAAAGATACGGCCTTTGCCCTAACTCACCTCTTCATGGCTCCAAACCAGAATCCTCAGCAAATTCTCCCCAAAAGATGGAAGGATAAACACTACACCTCATTCACATGGTATTTTTCATATGATTGACACAGTTGCCTTTAAAATATTTTGTGGCATGATTCAAAGAATTTAATGTAACATATGCTATGAAATTCATATGGTTTTAATACTGAAGTATTTGTTGTACAACACACAAGCTTTCATTCACACTAACTTTTCTTCAATTCCTATCTTCTACTTTGCAATAAAAGAAAAGCATTCAAATGTATGGTGTAGAGCTACAAAATAAATGCATACAGTCTTCATCTCTGTGGCTTACACCAGTAAGACCAATAGCATGCTTTTCTAAATAAGTGTTCTTTGTACAATTAAGATGATGCTTTCTTCAATTTTATATGAAAAACACTTGTTGAAACACTCTTTGCCATTTCAACCAGAACATTTGTACATTGTTTGCATGCATGCATTTGTCATGGTAAAGAAAAATTGAGTCACAGATAAATAAAAATATGGAGCTTTGCTCGAATCATGCAGAAACAAATAACTAGCAAAAAAGCTTCAACAAAATCAAGCTTTTTTTTTTTTTTTTTTTTCTTCCTCTGCGCAAGACAATAGTCCTCTTTCCCTTGCTTGTGTTGAGATTTCAGTTCAATACTTCTATTTGGTCTAATGTTTCACAGAAGCAGTATAAATCTTAGCAATGAAACTGAACCATGAAGGGCAGATTTAAACTCTAAGTCTAAACACACCGAACTTATTAAGGATAATGAAGTATACAGTATTTTTTTTTCCTATTGATTCAACAAGAGAAGCAAGCTTACCAGATGCTTTTGAAATTACATTCTGAAAAAAAAACAAACCCAAAAACTTAAGTATCTGAACACATGCTTCTCTGGTTCTTCATTTAAGCTATTGATTATCCTCAGTTAAACAGGCATTTCTGCCATGCTGTTAGTGATTACATT
>NW_024884733.1:7756090-7772507 GCF_019232065.1 Centrocercus urophasianus | reverse complement strand
AAAAAAAAAAAAAAAAAAAAAAAAAAAAAAAAATCTTTCCCTTACAATGCAGAAGTATTCTAACTACAATGATACATAACATTCTAGCACATTTTAAAGAGTATTTAATTTAAAGAAGAAAATATTTTACTGGATTTTTTTTTATTTTATTATTATTATTATTTTTTTTTAAAAGGAGGTTACTCATGAAAAAATATATTCTCTGCACAAACACCTCTAAATATCTCTTATAGACAGGACAATGTTGCCTGTTGGGATTAATGGGCTTAGACTGTAATTGCTGTGTCAATTATACTTCATATACAAGGGAGACTTGTAAGGGTATATTTTCTTTTTATGACCTAGTGACATAAAAGTACAGAGAGGAGTGTGACTGTATAGAACAAAGGAGTACAAGATAATTTTTCCATTTAGCTTTAGTATGCTTACCTGAGTAGCAAGCTGTACATAGACTCTCAACAACTGCAATAGCAGGCTGGACATAAGTTATTTTAATTGAAATGTATGATAAATAAACCTTAGCTGAATAATATGGAAATAGATTCTTGGGAAAGAAAGTGAAGTTGAACACGTTACCTACAACACTTTACACACTGACAACTAGAAAAGCACTGTGGTGGACAAACATATCTGCATATAAAAGAACAGACAGAAGCCTGCTTATTAGTAATTCACAGTGTGTGTGTGTGTGTGTATTTATAACAATTGGCCTGTAACTGTAGTCTTGACCTGCCTGCAAATTAGGGAATAACCTGCTGGTTTGTGGAAAGCTTATTTAGCCAGTCAGCCAGAACGTAGCTAACATGTTAAAAGTTAGCAGAGCAGCTCACATGGCGTGGGTCACAGTGGGAGCCCAGAGATTGTTGGATTGCACTACGCAGCAGGCATTGGTACTCCCATTACCAGCTGGATAAGTACCTGCAGCAAATCAGTAATCTCAACCCAGCCAGATATCTGGAGGCCAGTTTCTATCATTCAGGTAGCACCTGGTATGAATTCTGCTTGTGAGTTAACAAGCGCTTGTCAGAATTTCAGTCACTGGTGCCACTTTGAATTGTAAGATTTTAAGTTCCTCTTCGAGGATTTTAAGTTCCTTTGAACTGCTAGTGGGAGATGTGATCTCTTTGACAAGGCAAGTTAGAAGTGTCTGTGTCAAGCTGGTTAGGAATGAGATATGACTTAATGAGTTTCATTAGTTTATATAATGCTGAGCAGAAGTAAAAGTATACAACTTTCTACTGTAATGACATCACTGTAGTCTGCACTTGTGTTTGAAGATGCTTGTTCTAGACCATTTTTGCCCTAAAAATGGTGTTTTCTAATACAACTCAACAGCATTTGTTCAGAATATAGAGAATACTTAGAATAAATGATAATAATAAAAACCAACAAGTACTGAGATACTTTTTAAAAAATTTTAGGCCCCCTTTACAGAGGTGACATTTTACAAAGAGTGGATTAATGACAGCAAGAGTTACTTTAAATACTTTTAACTAGAAACTACTTCTATTCCTTGACATCCTTTTCAACCCTGCTCATGTAAAATAGTAAGAATCAACAGGTGAAACCAACAATGACAAACAGAGGTTACAGCATGCTGCAATCGAACCTAAACACATTTGGATGATGCTCTAGCTAGAACAGACTTATACTTTGCATATCACAGAATCAGAGCATGGTTGGATTTGAAAGCAACTTCTGCAAGTTTTCTTGCAAATGGCCCTTGCTCAAACAGTGTCACCTGGAGTAGGTTGCCCAGGACAACAGTTTTTGTTCATCTCCAAGGAAGGACTCTACAACCTGTTTTGCTACTTTGTCACCCAAAACAATAAAATGTTTCCATATGCTCAGAAAGAATCATTTGTATTTCAGTTTATGCCCATTTCCTCTTGTCCTCATACTGGGCACCACTGAAAAGAACCTATCACAGAATCATGTTTATCTCTGCCATCTTTTCATCCTCCCTTCAAATATTTGTACGCCTGAAATCAGCATCAACCAATCCACCCACATCTCCCCATACTTTGTCTTGGGATTGTTTTGTCTGAGTCCTTTCCTTATGCTCCAATATCTTGATCATCTTAGTAAAACTAGCTTGACTCTCCAGAACATTCATGACCTGCATGTTCCCGGGAGCCCAGAACTATACACTGTATTCCACACTTGGCCTCACCAGTGCTGAGAAGAGGGGAAGATATCGCCTCCCTTGACCTACTGGCAACACTCCTCCTAACACCCAGGATTCTGTTAGCTGCCTTTGCAGCAAGGGCTCATTGTCAATCCATGTTCAATTTGAGACCACCAGGATCCCCATACCCACCCTACAAAGCTGTCTCTGAGACTGTTAGCCCCAAGCACAGATTGGTGTATGTATGTGATGAATGTGTCTCTCCATTCCAAAACATGACTTCTCTGTACTTTGAGAACGTGCTCTTTATGATGTATCAAGCTTTCAGTTTGGAGATGTCATCTCTCCTTAAAATAGGAAAAATTATTTCCAACCTGTAGTTTACTCACATATTACTGAAGGAATAGGAAGCATATTGCTGTGATTTCTTTATGTATGAGTTGTCATCAGAAAAACGAATAACTATGTTCTTCTGCCTCTCTTCCTCAGAAGTATCAAAACAAAAAATGTCTACCCTAATCTGTCTGGTCTGTTTCCTCTGTTCATAATTCATGTTGCTAATAGACTTTTTGAACCTGAGAGTCCACTGTCAACACCAAGAAGTTTGGATCACGAATAAAAAGAACTTTGCTTGAAAAACAGTTGAAACACCTCAATCTTTGTTTAAGATGATTTGGAAGAATGTCAAATTACAGATGTAATGATTGAAACAACACATGCATTTAACAAATTTTCAACCTGAAAAACTTAAAGTATTGAAACACGCTACGTATTTTTGGAAACTATCTTAAGAACAAAGCCATTTTTATACTTTTGCTCTCTTTCAAAGTAGCGTTAAGTTGGTATTATAATCCCTCCAAAAGCAGTAATTTTTTTTTCATTATTTTTAATTTCCATGCAGAAAGAACGGGAGAAGGGATCTAATTTAGCATTTATGTTTCGACTGCCCTTCGCCGCTGGCAGGGTTTTCAGCATCAGTATGTTGGACACACTGCTGTACCAGGTACTGTGAATAACAACCACGTGCCTTCATTTCACATAGTCATGCCATGTTACCACCCATTTTTTCTACTTAATTGTTGGATTACCCTGTTTTCCTACATTAACCCATTAATGTAGGTGTTACGCCAGGAGCAATCAAAGGTAAAAGACCATAGAGCACATTCTATCTGACAGCACTACTTGCAGTTACCAACCCAAAACTGTCCATGAATATTCTGTTTTAAATATTGTAACACTGTGAAGTTCTCCACAGAAAAAACGGATAGTTTTGATACAGACTGTATAGAATACAGATTATAGAGACTGTTAACACTGGAAAAAAACAAATACTCATTGCCAATTTCAACAAAACAGTGCCTCTAATCACAAAAATCAATAGAAATATTTGTATGAATAGTTATCAGCAACCTTCACTTGCTGATAGAAGCTTTTATTACATTACCCTATCTTTTCCTCTTACTCTTGTTAACTAGACCTCCAGATGAGCAGCCATCACACTTTAAAGCCAAAGAGCCAGTTGCAAGTTATGTTCTAAGGAAAGACAGCCTGCTTTGAATGCTGCCCTTCTACACTCAAGAGGTGGCAATGAACAGACCTACCACAGTTAGGAGAGCACACATGGCTTTCTGATTCCAGCAGTCCAGTTGATAAGGAGATGAAACATTTGTGGTTTCAGCATATGTAATGTCCATTCCTGGTCTCCTTCGCATGCATTCCTACATTTAGTTTGGTTAGTCCTCTCTAATTTCTATCATTCTACCAAAACACTTTTGTTAAAGCAACAAGTCTGATCTGATGTAAGGCAGATTTTACCTTAATCATTAGCTGGACCAGCGAAGACAAATGACTCCAGGTCGAATTAAGATAATAGAAGCCTCACCTTAGTATTACCCACTACTCTATACTGCACCTCCACATGACATATGACAGCTTTTCATATGCAGAGAAGATAGTCATTAAAGTTTCACAACAAATAAATGTTAACAGGTTACTCCCATTGATAAACAGCTTAGTTTTCAAGCTACCTCATCATGCCTTTGACTCCTGTATGGACATACGCAGAATTTATTTATTTATTTTTTTTTTAAATCAATAGATTCAGCATGCATAAAGAAATAACTGTTTCTACAATTATAAAGATACTTAAAAGATATTGACTTTAAACACAGATGTACAGTTTCTGTGGAATTCACATATGGTGCATGTGGTTATCTGCTCATCTATTTATTGAAGCTTTTTTTTTTTTTGTCTTTCTGTGTCTTCTTTTAAAAATCTTGCAGTCATTTGTGAAAGATTATATGATCTCTATCACAAGACTTCTCCTAGGACTTGATACAACACCAGGATCTGGGTTTCTTTGTTCAGTAAGTTCTAAAAAAGTATCTTTACTATTATTACAAAGCAACAGAAAATGTTCCATATGGTCTGCAAAACACCTCTATCTTTGTAGAAGAGTTTCGTTTTTGTTGAATACCAAGAAAAGCCATCTGTTTCCTTTTTCAGGAGGGGGGAAAAGAACTGCAGGAAATTAGGTAGAAAACATGAATAGTTTAAAGTTACTCAAAAAAAAGCATAGAACCACCACCAAATTAACCAATCCACCCCATCACAAAAAACAAAATACATACTCTGAAGCATAAAGAAACACAGGAAATAGCAAGAAAAATGTAAGTTTGTTTGTTATTATTTTAATAGATGTATACAGCAGTTCAGTAACCAATTTTACTAACCAAACACAAGGGCTGCTCCAGAACTAACATCTCCTATTTATTATTTTGCTCATGGTGTCAGAGGCAGACACTGGTGGTATGGCAGCAGAGGTTGAACCTTCCCACCAACATTCCATTACATTTTGTTACTATGGAACAGATGGCAACAGAGTGGCAGTCAGACAAAATGACACCTGACATGGAAGTGCATTTAAAGCAAAGGTGTGCCACTGAATTCCTTCATGTGAAAATATGGCACCTACTGAATTTCATTTAGGCTTGCTGAAAATCTAGACATCACATTGTATGTCAACTCAGTGAGTGGTTCATTTCAGCAGTGGTGAACACGAATCATAAACCACGTTCTGGACATGCTGAGTTTTACAAGCACAGCACATAGGCTCTTGCTCGTTATTGCTGAAAACGCATAGCTAATAGCTGTGATTGTATTGAAGAAATGGTGTTTTGTAGCTGAGAATTTACTCTATCAAATAATGTTATTATGCTCTTTGTACCTATTTTAGTTCCCGTGGAAATAAGTAGGAGGTACTACTTTTAGAACAACCTATATTTATCAAAAACAAGAAACTCTTCCTGTATAGTACATCCTGACTAGTATTTATTCCTAATGCTATTTTACAACTGTTTCCAATCATAGGTAATGAAGGACAAAATTTAGTTTTATATAAATAAGCACCAATACGCATACCTAAACTGAAGTTATTTGGTGTATTTCAGTGCAGTTCAAAAGTCAATATCCTCATGCAGTTAAAAATATTATAAGTGGGTTACTCTATTCAACTTCATTTTCCCTCATACCCACCAACAACAGTAGCAAAGATACAAGTCAAAGTTGAGTCATTTGCCAGTTGTTTTGTAGTGAAGTATAAAGCATTATAGATTGTTGCTCTCAAAAATGAAGTTTGCTCTAATTGCTCTAATTAACGTTAATTGGAAAAAGTTTGTTTTAAAGAAAACCACTGCAGAATTTGTAGGTCAATCATTAACTTAGTTACAGTAAATGCCAATTAGCTGCATCTCTGACAAGATACTTGTGCAACTTGAAATAAAGCTTATGTAAGCTGTCAGTTATTTGAAATGAATTTAAGAATTCATTCTTACATATTAACGTTTATCATATTGCCTTCTTTCCTTCTCCCAAATACTCCACATGCAGCATAAAGCACAGTTACCAGGATGCATTCAAAATACGTGTTCAAAATATTTTTCTTCAGTCTATCACCGGTTTCTTACTACTGCTAATACTTAGTTCATCCTTTTACATTTTACTCATATATATGAACATCATGTGAAGGAAATTTTTGAGCAACTTCAAAATAAAGACAGGTCATTCCATCAGACTGAACCATTTGCACTGCAGCGTCTCCCAAATAGAGAGCAAGGGAACAGGGTCTACAAACTCTAGAAATTTCAGGTTTATTGTGGATGAAAGGTACAATGCTACAATATGATCATTACCAGCTAGCACCTGGTTCCAAAAAATTTTCAAGAGTGGTATGATGAACAAGAAGTAAACCCTCACGAGTTTAAGTTTTCTTCCTATTATTATTTGTTCAGATGAAAATCACAGAAGAGGATTTATGGATTAGGACATATGCCAGACTATATCAGAAACTTTGTTCTTCTACAGGAGACATTCCAATTGGAGTCTACAGGACAGAATCCCAAAAGCTTACAACGTCTGAAGTATGTCAGTTTACTATACTCTTGGGATTTGGTTACCTCTTATTTAAAGAATATTGGGGATGCCATGTCTGCAAATGCACTTAATTCCAACCCACTGAAGGTCACCATCTGCTGATGCATATACAGTCAGATTAACACTCGGCCCAGTCTACATACAGATTTTCATTCTTTTGCTCATCTACAAAGAAGTGGCTGACTGAAGGAATAGCTCAAGCACAGGTAGGACAGGCTCTGAGAGTTAGCTCTAGTCTGACCTTGCATGTAGTGGCAACTAACAGCATTATCAATAAGCTGTATGACCAGTGCAGGAAACCTCTAAGATTATTTTCAACACTGATAAGCAGAATATTGCTTTCATATTTTATTCTAATGGGAAAAGAAAGAAATTTAGAAACTCAGCAGCATTTCAGATAAGTTTGCTTTACTTTGAGCATATTATTAACTCATTCTGTTCTTAGGGATTCCATTAAGCGAGCAGCCACCATTTTCAAGTCATCTTTATTTTATGCTTTAATAAAAAAAAAAAAAGGACAAGGAAACAGCAATAAACCACCAATACTTAACACATCAAAATCAGTCACAGAACCAGAAGAACAGCTTGAGGTGGAAGGATCCTTAAGTTTACACAAATCCAAGCCCCTGCCATGGGCAGGGTTGCCACTCACCGGATGAGGATGCCCAGGTCCCCAGCCAATCTGGACTTGAACGTCTCCAGTGATGATGCATTTTTTTCCTTAACTGTCTTGCTAAAAAAGCAGCATAACTGTAACCCAAAGGTAGAAACTTCAGAGTACCTTACTTGGAAAATGTGCCCTGAATCACACTGGTAACAGGCGCCTTTTGCCTTTTATCTTAAGAGAGCACTCAGAGCAGTGCAGTGGATGTTGAATTACTTCCTAATGAATTTGAAATATATATGATATATATGTGAAATATATATGAATATATATATATATTAGTTTAGATAGCTTCAAGTTACATAACTTGAATTTCTAAAAATAGGATGTTCAACTACACCACCGAAAACATTTTACTCCACTTCTACTCTTTAATGCCCTTATTCTCTTATCACTTTCCTTTCAAGTCTCAAATCTCTATCAACGTAGAAGAATGGGAAGACACTAAGGACACCAGGGAACAGGTTAACTATCGTAGTAATCATCGTAACTCAACATCTAGTGATCAGTCCGATCACCCCTTGTTACGACGAAAAAGCATGCAGTGGGCTCGACGGCTGAGCCGAAGAGTACCGAGACACTCTGGTAAAACAGCTGAGAGAATAAGCCAGCAGCGAATGAACCTTTACAGGAGGTCAGAAAGACAGGAACTTGCTGAGCTTGTGAAAAACAGAATGAAACATCTGGGCCTGTCTCCAGCAGGATACGGTACGCAATACTTAATGAAAATACTAGCATCATGGAAAAAAAGCCTCATCTTAATGGATGCCATGAACTAAAGTGACCACAGTTACTTACAAATCTTCATGTATGGGAATAATCCTAAAGCCAATTTTACACCTTCAGCTTTCTTTACACTGATAACATACCTCTGAGACCTCCAATTCTAAATTCAATTAACTGTGAATTCACTTAATCCAATTGAGGCATAACACTTGTTTGGTCACCTGTTTCACAGGGGCATGATGGTGCTAATGCACTGGTGAATGCATTTGTATAACTTGCTAAAATACTTAGTACTGTAATAATTGTTAAAATTGGTTTTACTATACAGAATTAAATTGCACTGGTAAAAGATCACTTCAGCTTTGTAATTGCACCTGGATTCAGAGTCAATTATTCTCTAGACAGAAGTACTTACAATGGTGCAAAATATGTGATACAGGAACAGAGGAAAGTTGCACATAGTAGAAAACAGTCATTTTTAACCTGCAGAACACACTCCAAACAGTTCATTACTAAGATTTAGGAATTGCACTGAAACTAGAACTGGGCTATTCCGCATTATTTAATTTTCACTTAAAAAGAAGAAGTATGTACAAAATGTTTATTCATTTTAGACCTATTAGTCTCACTGTGACACCCTAAGAAAAGTGTTCAAAGTAAACTACAGAAAAGATAATGTCAGTGATAGCTACAGTTAGGCTGAGACTTTACTTAGCGAAACTTTCCAAAAAAAGAAATACCGATTGTGTTTTCTCTGTCTTCCACATTCTGACCCACTGGCACAGGTGAAAAAAGGAAACACTTCATATCAACTAAATTTAGAAATGGATGAGAATTTCATACGCCTGCATTTAAGCTTGGCTACTTCCCACTTGCTAACATAAGCCATGTAACACATTGGTTGAAGTAAAACTGAGTTGTATTGAGAATTGCTGTAACTGGAAAGAAGTGCAAAAGAATATATTTCAGAAAGAAAGCATGTTTGGAGAGTGGAAAACTCAAAAGTCGATACATCAGATAGTTAGAACTATTTGGTATTACCTTGGCACCTGATATATTTTATTTGTCAACTCTGAGTCAAAAAAGATAAACTTTCAAAATTAGGTTGTTACAAATTATACTTTTGATGATATGTTTTTAAACCTAATTTGGTACATTTATCTTTGTCCTCTAGATGAAATGAATGATCATCAGAACAACCTTTCTTACATCCTGATCAATCCTTCTCCAGATACAAGATTAGAGCTGAATGATATAGTGTAAGTTAAAGAAAAAAAGTCACAAGAAGTGTAAAGTTTCTTCTCTCATATTTCTGCTCAGGCAATGGGGACACATTGCCATGCACCTGAAAAATGGATGGAAAAGATGGAGACTTCTATCTAAATAGACATGTAATGGTACTTATATGTATACATAAACATGTATTTAATTCTTTATGTATGATGGTGTAAAATACATATTTTTTGATATCTGCTTAACTCCATTTTCTCTTATCTTGGTCTGCATATGTATAAAAACTAACCAAGTTCACTGGATATCTTCACAGAATTAATAACCTTGCTTATAATCAAGCTACCCAGTTTTAACAGGAAGATCAACCTTTTGAATCAGTGCTTTCAAATGGGATTTTGCAGTGGTCTTTGAATCCATGATACAGCAGAAAAAAACATCTCATACAATATTTGCGCTTAAGATTATTTGAACACAAATAGCAGGACCTAAATGCAGAAATTCCCCTACTCACAAATTCCAGAGAAATTAAAAATCATATTAGATAATATTCAGCTTTGAACTACCATATAAGGAATCTGTAAATGCTGAGACAGTTTAACTGCACTCAACACAGCATTTGCAGCAGTTAGAATTTCAAGTAGTTCTTTCTCAAGAGGAGGGGTTCATCTTGAGTGTATCGGCGTATATCAAATGTATCAACATCATGCTTTTTATTTGTTGAGCGTAGTTAGAAGTGTGTCCCTAGCCTTCACACAAAAATTTTATAATTTACTCCAATTTACTTTTGCCCCTTCTTCAAAGCATAATGAATAAAGCAAATGCATAAATACAGAGAGTTATTGGCAAACTTTTGTGTTCGGTGACCATAGTGGATGCTCAGGAAAACAGCTGATGCATCCAAAGGTCAAATGGGCTCTCAGACAAAATTAAGGTTTAACTGTTTCTAGTACATACAGATGATGCCTAGGTAGACACAGTGTGAAACTACTATCTAATGTGAGTGGACTTGCCAACTTGTCCAAGTTAACCAACAGAAACTGGATTAAGTCTAACTCTTCCTCAGAACTTCCCAACAACATTATAATAGTATGTTTACTAATCCTTGCTTGTGCCAAGTCTGTTTAATGAGAATTGTAATTTCTTTTGTAGATACTTGATCCGACCTGATCCATTGGCTTATGTTCCAAACACAGCATCCATCCGAAAAGACAGCTTCTGCAATACAGTGGGACAAGATACCAGAGAGGAAACACAACTTTGATATGCAATTCAACAAAATTAACAGTTTTATACACATAGTTTCCTCCAATCATTTTGAAAACTAAGTGGTACATTTTATTCAGTTTTTGGAAACAAAGTGACAGTAGGTAAGTCACTTATTTTAGAAACACGGTCTCTAGAAACTCTTACGAGTTTCCTCATGATTGTCAAGCTTGTAGCCTGTTCAACATTGTAGTTGAACTTCAGTTTAGCAGAAAACTGTTATGATTTAACCAATATGAAGAAATGATTAAAGAAGAGACTCCAAAATGTTTCACTTAGAAGCTTCTAAGTATATCTATCAAGGTGGCAGCATGTCTGCAAATAAGTTCCCGACATAAATCATAAAAGATTATCTGATGTCCATCAAGGGATCATGTATGCGTAGCAGAAAATAAGTTAATATTTAAAGTTATCAAAGAGGATGTTTGTGCCAAGAATACAACCTCTGAGATAATTTTCAAGCTTAACTTGTCACCCATTTATATTTGAACAGCCTTGTTTTACTCCCATTATGGCCTCTAGGACTTGAATGTTTGCTCTGTGAGTTTACAGATGACACAGCTTAGTCATGCTGTAGAGATTGACCTGAGGCACATCTACTGAAAAATTAGCTCAGAGAAGCTCAGAGAATCTCACAGAGGCATTTCAAGAAGGAACAATTCATAGAGCAAGCAAAGCAGAACTTTTAAAGGAATTATATAAAAGCAGTCCTTTACATTTGCAAAAATCTGGTAAGAATATGTGAAGCTACAAACAGCTGTAGCTCAGATGAAGAATGAATCATTTAACATGAGTTTTCAGTCACAGAATGGCTTGGTTGAAATGGAACTTAATTATCATCAAGTTCCAATCTACCTGCCATGAGGAGGGTTGCCATCCACTAAATCAAGTTGGTAGCAAGAAGACTCAATGGATGATGCCAAAGGCAAGTGTCTCTCCAGGGAGCAACTAAAACCACAGATTGTTCCCACTCCCACGGCGATACCAGAACTCCCAACTGTTCAAACTACAAGCATACCCCATTCATATTACCCAAATACGATACTTGTTCATATGAAACTACATATCATAATGAAAATGAGAAAAGCTTGTAATCTATTCCACAAAATGAATGGAGCACTACATGAAATGGATTTGAAGGGTTTGGCATTCAATACGCAAGAAAGCATCTACAGTGTATGAAGCATCTGAAGCTGCTACAGAATCTCCAGTCTACATATACAAGAATCCCAGAAGTTTTGGTCAAGAATTTACAGAAGTAAACATAGTTGTACACAATCTTCAAAACATTCTTGCTTTGCCATTGATCATGAAAGGGGAGGAAGGTCCTTAAGGTTCAAACCATCCTGCTACAACAATCAATACAGGACTGTTACAAAAAAATTGACATGTGGACTGAAGTTGCAGAACCGATAATTCTTTGAATTCCCTTGATGTTCTCTGTGTACAGAGAAATCCAGTCTAAAAACATTTTTTTATTATTTGGAAAAAAAGCATAGCTGATATTGTTCTGAAAAATAAAATGCCAAGCTGCCTGAAGAACAAGCAAGTATGCTTATCAGTACTGCAAGTACGTAAAAAATCACATCACACTCCTGTTAGGAATAACACAAGGTCTGCTATTATTTCTTCTCTTCCTCTTAATTTTTCCAAAACTAAACTGTAAGGAATTAGAGGTCTTAGAGCAAACCAAAGCAATCAGATGTTTCAAAGCAATTGAAACAATTGCTCATACCATCTCTTAGACAGAATCTTGTCCAGATTGCATCACAGAAACTATCACATAGAAATAATTGTTTGTAAAATGAATAGCCTTCTATTTTTAATACCTTCAGAGAGAAGACTATGCCAGTTGTATATTTCCAAGCAAGAGAAGTGTTTTATAAAATGTTCACTCCAAAATATTAGAACAATTCTGTGTTTCATACTGAAGGTCTTTCTAACACAGCCTCAAGTAGGCAAACAGAATTTCAGAAACATGCCTAGTATCCACAACCAGCAAGCTACTCTGCTTTTCACACAGTATATCCCGGAGTCATCCAAACCAGACATTATCTGTACATTGCCTGATGTAACCGCAACAGATTTAAAGACTCTCTGCCATAAGAATAGTTAGGGCTCCATGCCTGGCATTTACCATCCTATAAACAAGTAGAAATAAGTAGTTAGGCATATTCATTTTTCTACCCAACTCAGTGGAACAGTAGCATCTATTGTCACTTGATATTTCCTAGACTTGATGGATTTTTAATTGCTCAATAGCCCTAGAGACAGGTAGAGACAACTTGCAGCATGTCTAAAATAAAGCAAAGATAATTTTTCTGAATATAAATGCTTGGTTCTTTTCAAATTCTACTGGAAGATGAGCAAGGTAAAAGCTAGCAGCTTCTTTTGAGACAAGTCTAATAACACATTGATGATGCACTGCTCTATCCCGTAATTCAAGATGTGCCACCTTTCATGCTGGAAGCAGAACAGCTTTGCTTCCCCAGGCACATCTTCAGACCCCATTCTAGTGGGATTTAAGCCTTTCAAGAACCATACCGAGTACTCTACATTACACTGAATGAGATAGCACACATATTCCTTGATGGCCATGAAGGCAGTTCTTTGAGGATCACTTTACAGGCAATCTTGTGTTCACATATTTCTTGCTAAGATTATCAGCAATATAATACAGCTGGACTGGAGATCAAGTTGAGAAAAAGTAATATCCATGCTCAATGCTAGAGGAGGGATGACAAAGCTTCAGAGTCATTGGGTCCAGAAGACTTGAACAGAGTTGTGTCTGATGACAGTTCACTCAGTGAATACAGAGATTAAACTTACGATCATTTACAAAAGCAAGTGACTAAATTCTGAACCAACTGTCAGAAGCCAGATGGCCAAATAACATCTTTTCCCCACTCAATCAAAGAAAACAGCAGATTTCAGTCTGTATTTAACTGTATGTACTTTTTTTCTTCTCTTTGTAACTCATATTAATAGCAAACCAGACATGCTCTCTTTACCAAACGCTTCCTTGAACAACTACGAGGAAACCTGGAAGTCAAAGGGACGAAACATGTTATTTATTCTACAATAAAAAGTCACAATAGGTATTACCGTGGAATACACTGTGTTTCCTTTACTGTTCCACTCCAGTTCCAGAACACGCACTAACAAAACTTGAGTTCTCAAAATCTGTAATAGTGTGAGTTAATGAAGTTTTCATTTTAATTTCCAAGTCAAACTGTTACAATATAGTTCCTTCAACCATAGCTTCCTACCTTTGTAGCAAATTGTGTACTTCAAAGTATTTAAGTTACTGAAGACTTCTTATACATCTGTTTACTACCGCACCAACAAAATGCAAAATAAATAGTTTTTGGGTTTCAGCTATGGAGGAAAAATTAAGTAACAGCAAATGCACCCAAAACAACACAATTCTGTAGTTTCTAGGCAGTAAATGCTGAAAACAAGTATTTTGTAAATTTGAAGCACTGATGTATGAGGTTTTGATGAGCTGAAATCTACTTGATATCTGAAGGAAATCAGTCATTACAATCCCAAAACAAATTAATAAAAACAAGCAGTACTACATAATAACATCAAGTACACAAGATTATTTAGAAATCTATTTTCGAACTAGAGGCATAAATGCAGATATCTGCTTAAAATATTATGCATATTCTTCATATGATGCACTAGGAAACAGACATACATTGAATATATGTCTAAAGGACTGCACTTCAACTTTCTTACCTCTATTTCTTTTGCTTGATGTAGAACATACATTAAAGGGAGAGCAGAGAAGTAATGAACACTATGAAAGATCACTAAGACCTTGCTGATCATCATCTTTAGAGGTTGCAAAAAATATTAATGAACTATACAAGAAAATCATTATTGTCTATACTAGTGATGCGATGATGCTGTCAAATAACGGATGTTGAACACAAGTATGAACTCCCAGAGACTCAAGAAACTTAATGAGGAAAATGCTTCTGCTCTACAAAGTAAAAAACAAGAATTTGATGTTTTTACAAACTAGTTTTCAATTTATTATGTAAAATTTGGATACTTGCTAGCACTGTAAAGTAGGATAAATTTCTCTGAAGTTTTTTTCTCCTCAGATCAAAAAAACAAAGAGTGAGGGATATTTATTCTCACTCCCTTCTTTTCCTTAGAGGCTGACTTAACAACTGTCAGATACTCAATGGAGAAACATAAAGCAATTGCCATTCTCCTTGTCAAAAAGAAAAGCTGACTTTCTCCTAATCTGCTCTTCCTTATCTAACTACCAAAAAAATAAAGAAAATATGTTGAAAGGAATTAGAATGTATCCTGAGGAGAGTCTTGTCTACCCAGAAGTTTTGTCACCACTTAGGTGAACTCCACAATGCAAAGCAACATAACCTGAGGCCTTCCATCCCACAAGAATACTATCTTCTTTAAAATAAGGTACTGTTTAATGCATTTTCTCAACAAGATAATCTAGGAAGTGTTAAGTGTATAACATTTATGTCAGCTTGTTCAATTTTCAGACTTCCATTAGCTACAGTATACTCAAGGACATTAACTCAAGTATTTTTAATATCAGCTATCAAGGAACAAAGAATAGGAGCTACAGCAAAATTCTCAGCAAACAGGATAAAATAGAGGACAGAGTAGAGACGTGCCAGTCCTCAGAAAGCCCCAATAAAAACTTAGATGATGTAAGAAACCACCATAACCACAAACTAAGACAATAAATTCAAAGAGATCTCTGATATTTATAGATACCTATAAAAATAATAGAGAATGTAGACGTTAACCCCAAAGCAAGATACTTAGTAACAGAAACACAGTAGAATATGGAATTGATTTTAGCTACGCTTGTTATTTCACTGTTTCAAGTACAGCTATGGTTTCCATACACATAAGAATCAGCAGTTAAATTATTGATCCAGCTGGTTTGCATAGATTGAAGTTCGTTTATTTTAGTTAAGTTCATTTTATAGTTTTAATATACATTAAATCACAGCTGTGATTAAAGTAATCTAATACAACTCTCAGTGCTATAATTGCTATCTCCTACATCTGTAGGCACACTTGAAGCTCAGTGTCCTGTTGTGGGACAGCAAAACAGTAAGGGTATCTTTAGCATTTTTTTCGTACTCATTTTTTTCCCTAACTAGGTGGGAAATCCACTGCCAATGAAAAGACATTTTTCTAGAAAACAACTGAACCATGAGATGCTTTATTGCAACAACTTTTCCCCAGAGCCAATGTAATTACTCAGTTATTGGACAGACTGCTGTTCTCTAGGTAGATGCTTTAATCAAGAACACATACTGCTTATTCTTCAGTATTTATACTAGTCTGTCTTTGAAGCATTCAAAAAAATCATTATTAAACCTTCATTTCTGCAAAACAAAGCTTAGTAAAAACAATCTGGACATAGCTTTGTTATTAAGTGGAGGCAAAAGTAATACATTCATGTTAGGTGTACTAAGTCCTGGGATGTACAGAGGTAGAAAATGAGCTCCACTCTGAGCCAGTCATTTTTACAAAATTACATGAGCCTAAAGCATCAACTAGACTACTAGGAAGTAGAAATTCTCATTGCCAAAATGAAAAAAAGTAGTTAAGTCCAGTCTTTCCTCTAGATTAACAAGCACAGAGATTTTTCTACTCCGTACCTGACTCTTGAATGGAAAGTAGAAGAGACCTATGATTATCTCTCAAATGCATTTAGACTAAGAAGAAAAGTAACAGATTCACAACAGGAGCTAGTTGCAGAACATTAGTCTTCAGAAGAAAATCTTCTGGTGTACACACAAGCAAGACACCACTTACTAACACAAGAGAATTTCCACAGATGCATTTTGAACGTTCACAAATGACTTTGGCCTTGCCTCACTCACAATGTGCCCCTTCCTTCAAGGACAAGCTGTAGCTTTCTAAAAAAAAAAAAAAAAAAAAAAAAAAAAAAAAAAAAAAAAAAAAAA
>NW_024884733.1:7659817-7755990 GCF_019232065.1 Centrocercus urophasianus | reverse complement strand
AAAAAAAAAAAAAAAAAAAAAAAAAAAAAAAAAAACAAAACAACAAAGACACCCAGAATCCAAAGTATTTGCAACTGGTTCCAATCAAGCTCTGGAGTTAAATTCTTATGTAGCCCTCCAATTCATCTCAGGTGTTAAGTGTTTCCACTAATAAGCTACATGAATTACTCTGTGCAAATTATCTGGCTACTGCAGCCCAGCTGTATCATCTGCAGAGAAGCCTTACAACACAGTAGACAAACACAAGATAAAAATAAGAGCAATTTCCTCTGGCTTTTTTTTTTTTTTTTTTTTTTTTAATTTAGCTTAGGCAATGGGAAACAAAGGGAGATGTTGATTACTTTTGCTGTAACAAGGCCTGTTTCTTTAAGAAAATTCCTTAGTCACTATAAGAGTTTTATTACCAACTTGAACAAGAAAGAAAACATCTACATGCAGGTACAAACGATAGCTAGAAATATATAAAGACACTTGGTTTACCAGCCCTCCCTTTATAAACTTGGACTTTTTAAACGTTGATGAACAACAATACTGAATCCAGATTTGAGAATTATGTAACTCATCACATCCCACCCTAAGATCATTTCATTATCACCAACTGAAGAGCTACTGTCAGCACTGCCTCCATCACATAGTAGAAGCAAAAAAAAAAAAAAATTCCTTTAATGCTTTCAGGAAATGGTGAATTGATAAAAAAATAAAGACCTCAATACAGCTGAACACCACTCAGACATAATAAGCTAACTATAAGCTTTTTACTTAAAGGAATCCAATGAACAAAACTTTCAAATATTCCACAGTACTTTGAGATATTCAGTATTCTTGATGCTTGCTACGCTTTTGCTATACACTCACAGTGCTTATGGCATACGAAGTACTACTCTGTACCAAATAACTTCAGTTTTCAGGCTAACCTCTTCAAATAATTTATTAATATGCCTAGAAGGGAGAGGAATACATTTCAGCTTAAGAACAGCTAAAATAATGAGTTCTCTCTGGGCATCTTAAAAAGCTATGCAACTGTTTGGAAAACAATCCTGATTACAACTGCAAATCAATATAATATCCGAGGCAACAAATTACATTTTAAATTGGATTGCACTGGTAATTTTTCTTCTAGGTTACATACATCCATTATAAAAAACTGCACTGACTAGAAAATGGTGGAATGGAATATTTCTATACGAGGCACTACAAAAGCAATTGCTTTGAAACAGAAAAAACTTAGGTCTTAAAATATGATAGCCTCCTCCAATACCTTCTGAAGTACAGAAGTCCCTCAAATGAAGGTCAAGAGACCAAGTAAAAAAGAAAATCCCATTAGTTCAGTACTAATAAGCAGAAGTGTAAACAACAAGCCAGCAACTATAAAGGCAATTAAAAAAAATCTTGTTACTGATTAGCTTTTCCAGAGATAGTTTTAAGTTATTTTATGAATGCAAAACTTATTATGTTTTTACCAGCCAATGTCAGAACTAGAAAATAATCTTACATTTGTATTTCCTGAGATTAGTCTTACCTTAGTGCAGGAGTCTGACACAGAAAAGTTACTTTGCCAACATCCTTGCAACTGCAACAGTGGGAACGTTTCTGAAATAATTAAGAATTTCTCATAAGATGATCACCAAAAGAGAAAGAATACGTAGTTCAAACCTCCCCCATAACTGTCTCCCAGGCCAGCAACTCCAGTGCAGCCAGAGAGACCCGCAGCCTCCAACAAGCTGACCTAAAGCAGGTCTAATTTGCACCACTCCAAAACACTGAAGCCATTTCTAGAAGCAAAGTTCTAGCACGTAAACCAAAAGAGGCAGAAAGTCTTATCCCATTTCCTAGCAACACAATACCATCTCAGAAGGTTTCCTAAGCCATATCATTCCATTACCATTTTGAAAGTTTCCCCACATTTCGAGATACTTTCACCACATAAACTTCACCCTTTCAGAGTACCTACCACAGAAGCTCAAGCTCATTACATTCCTCCTAGTCCTGCAAATTTGTTCACTTCCAACAAACTCTCATTTACTTAAAACTTCTCCCCCAGACTCCACCCCTACTCTTCTCCCTGCCTATAACATACAGCTTGCTTGTAATTCCCCAATCAGTAGAAACACCTGTGCCTGCAGCCAGACTTAAGAATCAGCATCAAGTTTTAAATAAGGGTGTATTTATTTCACCTACAGATTAGAATCTAAATATTTCTCACAAATTCAACAGTAAAAATATGAATTTGAAGAGCTTTTGTACCATGACTAGCACAAAATTGGATCTCACTTTTTCAGGAATCTGTTGTTCTAGGAACAGATAAAAAGTTACGAAACAGTTTAGGAAAAATGTGTTACAGAAAGAAAGCAATATTTAATAGCATGTTCTCTACAGAGAGACGTGCCAGATGCACATCTCTATTTGCTGGTGAGTGCGTTATTCTAATTGTGCAGTCATAACACATCAATTTGACACACTCAGTAAACTTTGCTAAATAAACATTCTTTTTCTGATTTAATTGGAAAACTTGCATCAGCAAGTTTTTGGAGCCCTGGTACAGCATCCTGAATCAAGTCCCTTCTCATGAAGAATTATTATCGCTCTAAAGTCTTGGTTCTCATCCAAATGCTACTGCAATCAATCAGAACCTCAGCAAGCTTTAGGTAGGTTTCTATAATCATATCAACTCATACGGTCACAGAATCACAGGATCATGCTGTTTGGATGAAGCTCAGAAAGTCTGCATACACATCACCTGCTCAAAGCAGGGCCAGAAATGTTCCCAGGCCAGGTTGCTCAGGGTTTTGTCCAGCCTGATCCTGAACAATTCCAGTGATGGAAGCTGGACACCTTCCATGGGCAACCAGCTCTACTGCTTGCCTGTCCTCACAGGGAAAAGGTTGCTCTATACATCACCTTAGCCTCTTTTATGTTATTCTGTGTCCTGTCTCATCCTCCCAGCAGAAACCACTGGGCAGAGCCTGGCTTTACTGTCTTGATCGCCTTCCTATAGTTGTTACCAGGGACTGCTGTCAGATGCCCCCAAAGCTGCCTCTTCTTCTTTAGCTTGAAAAGCTCAGTTCTCTCAGCCTCTTCCCACAAAGCCTGTGACTCAGCCTCATGCTGTATAGGAATTGTTTATGGTTCATAACTTCAAATTTGTTTTGAAAGGGGTGAAGGTAATTGTCAGTTCCTCCATGGTGGAAATGTTGGTATCACAAAACACAGAGAGCGGAAAAGACTTTTCTTCACATACGTGCTGATGTGAATAAAGTTGTACAAACATTTAGCATTTTGTAAAAGAGTTTGAAGAGTTTATTATTTTTTACTTTTCCCTGGGTCTCTATGATATATTTTGCTGCATAATAGCAACATACTTTTTGCCTTTTACTAAAAATCCATCAATAAAGAGATTACTTCATTTATTTCCTTGTCATGAAACAATCTCTTTCCCCTTTCAACTGTATTTATTTGTTTTCTTGGTAAATTTTAAGTTTGAGAGTCTGCCAAAAATAACTATGTATTTAGAACGGGATGCAGAGTGAAAAAGGGAACTTAAAAAATTTATAAAGCATTTTCTCATTGAACATATATTGCAAGAAAATTGATATCTAAGCTTGTCTGGTATTGTAATAATAGTCTTTAGCTGTTTTTCATGATTGTCATTTTCTGCTGAAATCAATGACACAGTAAAACAAACAAAAAACAAGAATAAGCAAAAGCAACTAGTAAAGACAAAGCCTGAACTACCTTAAAAATAGTAATATAAAACTCTTCTGTGTTACAGATTGCTCCAATTTTTGCTGTTATGAGTTACTTTTTCTCATAAAGTCACTCGACAAAATATATACAAAGTATTTCAAGCAGACAGCTCTCATATCTCTATTCATTTAACAGTTAGCCTACTTTTCTGAATATAATCTCCCTGGCATTTCCAATTTTTTTGTGACATGGTAACAATCAATTACTTATCTGGAAAAAGGTTAGCACTCACAGTTACAAAATATAGGTATGATAACTAGAATTCTCACCTCTATCCGCAGGGCAGATCAGCTAAGCTGTTACTGGCATAATAGTGCAACACCAGCTTGAATTAGAAGAAAGCATAAATAAAATATCTAATTTCTTCAACTGTTCATTTTTGGCCATTTTGACCAAGACTCTTGATAGTTACCATTTTCATACATCAGATTTTCTTTGAGCAGTTCAAACCCTGGGACTTGGTGGACAACATGTAGAAACAACCTGCTAACCGAGAGAAAAAAAATCATGAAAAGGAACAGTCCATAAGCTTGACTTGAACAGTCCATAAGCTTGAATTTCCTAAAGGAAATACATTTTACGTTTTTCTGAACAACTGCAGAAAACTTTTCTTCTCTGCAGGAAGACAGATAATTAAGTTCGTTCATTAATTATCATAATGTATGTTTCTAAAATAATTGGGATGCACATATAATATTCTCACTTTCTCACTTCAGCTTCAGCTAAAGTACTGATATGATTGACGTCTTGATTCCTATATCTATCAGATAAGTTTCTTCCATAGTTACAGGGAACTTTTTTCAAGCTATTCCATTAACCCAACCAGTCTGTCCACTCAGTAACTACTGTGAAGGCCATTTAATTCTAACTGGGACTAGCAAACAATATTCTCAGTCAGACAAATTTACGATGTATAAAAGATGTTCTGAAAGTAATGCCTCCTGTTTTATTTTGTTGGCCCATGATTTCAGAGGTGGATGTTGATGGGATGGCAGAAGAGGTTCAACCTTTCCACCATTATCCCCGTTACGCGTTGTTGCCATGTAACAGACAGCAACAGAGGGGCAGTCCAACAACATGGTGTGTGACGTGGAAGTGCGTGTAAAGCAAAGTTGTGCCAGTGAATTGCTTCATGTGAAAAATATGGCACCCACTGGCATTCACTGATGCTTGCTGAACACTTCCACAGACCGAACAGTGGATGTGAGCACAGAGAGGCAGTGGGTGGTGTATTTCACTATTGTCAGCAGTAATAGTGGGCCACTTCCTCTGGTGTGTATTTTCATGTGGATGGTGTGCTGGCTCTTGTTCATCGCTGGTAAAAATGCACAGATAATGGTCATGCTTAAGTTGAAAAATAGCATTTTGTAGATGAGAATTTGCTCTATCAAATAGTGGTATTGTGCTCTTTATAGCTGTTGCTGTTTCCAGGGAAATTAATAGGAGGCATTACTTTTGGAGAGACCTCACATAGACATTTTGACTAAAACTTCTAGGTTATTAAGTATTATGTTACTTTTTCTTACTTTTTCCTTAATTATGAAGCTACTTTGTACACGCCTGAATATCCCAAAATGGAATTTAATATCTTGCTATCAGATTACTCTATCAGCATTTACTTTCCCTCTAATTTATTATATTTCCATAATAATACCTAAATTGATATGTTATGTACAATGTTTGCATATTTGAATACAAAAAGTAATAGTAGCTTTACAGAGCGATAGAGATCTGGCAAATCCTGTTAGATTTTCTGAAAAGAAAGCTTTTGTACTCCTATTACTATCAGTAATTCACTGGCATGGATATAATATGCTTTCTTCTTCAGTCACACTGGAAAGCTATCTGCATATATGAAAAGATACTTTGACTAATTACAGCTGAGTAATTTATATGAATACATTAATTCATTATCTGTTTATGAAAAATGGTTTCATTGCATCTTTCCTGTTTTTCTTCAGTGTAACTATCTGATATGATCTCTTTCTGTATTTTAAAAAGGCTTAAGAATTAACTGGGGTCTCATCCAAAACAAATTAATGTATACCATGCAGTATTCAGTCAGCCATTTTGAGAGAGAAAGCTTGCTTCACCATTTTCATTTTTAAAAAATGAATAAAAATATTTGCTGTTTTGTCCATTTTACCTGACAGATGTGTTTCCTCTTTTTCAGTGTTTCCCAGCAGAATATCTGCTCATCTGTGTGGATGTAGTGTGATTTATTATTATGTTTTTGTACAGACAAGGGACATTTGGGACTTTGCACAGATCAAACAATGAAAGATTAGGGGGAGGCAATTTATATATTCTCTTTGCATTGAGATGGAGCCCAAGTAGACATCTTCCAAATGTATATACTTTATCATAACAGGACCACTGACAATTTTGAAGTCAGGTCTCCAGAAAAGATAGCCAGTTCCTGAACAAAGAGAGTATTTGTTACCCAGTTATTCTTCTGATAGATCACATTTGTTTAACACAAATAGGCTTCTATCCATTTATAAAACAATCAGTGAAAGATTTCTGTGGAGGAGTTGACAGAAACCTGAGGAGCTTTTCTATTAGATATATTGTATTAATAAAAACATCACCACCTGTCTTCATTACAAAGCCTATACCACTACAAGCTGTTTCGTACCTCTCATAGTTTTAAGAGTTAAGTTGTGCTAAGTGCTATTGAATAGTATTATGATTTTGCCTGCTTCCTCCCAGTAGGGCTTTATTTGTACCTTGACTGTCAACTCTCAGCATAAACAATTGAATAACCTTAACTCCAGGAACAAGAATTCAGATCCTCCAATCTCCTGTTAGACCTTCCATGTTGATTTTCAACAGTGGAAGTTGCTATTAGCAATATCAAGAAAGGTGCTTTCTCATTGAACTTTTTCATTACTAATAAATTAAATTGCTGTGTTAAAATGATTCTTTTTTATTAATTCACACAAGACTCATTTTCAGCTGTAAGTTCACCATTTTTTTCAATAAGAATTGTTTAAAATTTGGGAGGTTTTTTTTTGACATTTAATTTCAGTTAAAACATCAAGGTGATCAGAATTCAAAGTATAGAAAAATAATATTATACACATAGCGTCTGAATTTATTGCACATGCAGGTCGTTTTATGTTGGATATTTGATCTTTGCAAATCTGGCTTCACTCAAGAGTGCAACACTATCATAATGAATAACTAAATACTGCTACTTTATTTATGACACCTTTTATTTGATATGATCCCATACCTGCACTCCTACACTACACTTTCAGCTTAGGGTAATAAACAGGTACTCAACACAGAATAGTTATTTGCTGTGAAAATAGCTACAATAATAGGCAATCAAGTAATTATAACCAAGCCATTACACATTAGGAAAAAAAAAAAAAAAAGAACAAAGCCCCTTGCAGTCTAAGCCAGACCAAAAAAGCCTGGCTTGTCTTGACTCTTATAGATTTCATACAAAAATTGTGAACTGTTGCTTGTTAACTGACCTGAAGAAGGAAACAGTAGGTATTTTCTTTATGTGAAAAGTAAGCAAGAGTGCACTTGAGTTTACAGTGTGGAGGATCATCTTAGTTGTGCTGTTGCAGTTCTGCTTGTGTGCTGTCGTTCATGGCAATAAAATTCAACTGCATTGTAATGGAAATGGTTAAAGATGAAAACAGTAAATGTGTCATCCGTTTAGAAACTTTCAACACCATTATTTTAGTTGAACACAATAAGATCAGCGTGAACTCCGAAGATTTGATTAACAGCAACACTGCTACATTTTCATATTTCTGTTCAGCAATGTCCATCTTAAAATAGTATTTCCCTGGTAATCTGAAAAACGGCTTTATTATCGTGTTAAACATTCACTGGCAAAGTAAAGAAGCACTCCTGGTGTACAGTTAAGCAGTACTAATCCAAAATAGACATTCCTGCTCTCAGATAGGACTCTGCCTTATTCACGTTTATGTATATCAAAGCTACCTCTACTACATTGTGCTGTGAGAGGTGATGCTTCAATTCAGGAGAGGAATTATTTGGATCTTACTAGAAAGTACAGCCTAATGAAATATGTTTTATGTTACTTGCCCTTGTTTTTGATATTAGCATAAACCAGACATCATAAGCACCTTTATAGTACTTATGCTCAGATAAGCATAAACATTGTGCTAATGACATGATAAGCTATTTACTTACTTAGCTCTTTTCTCTGATTATGGAAATAGAAAAAATAGAAATTCTCACTTTTTTAAAATGCTATTTTTTAAAATTGTGTTTGTGTCTAAAATACAGCGACTTGCTAAGAACAAAAAATACCCAAAACCAAACATAAAAGCCAGGCTGTGATTTCAAAAATCTCCTTCTTATAGGAACTTTAAATGTAAAGAGTTTAGAAAGAGATGAAAGTGTATATAAACACAGTGAACAGTGTTCACTGCACATCATCACCGAGAATAAAGAGAAAGGGGAAAAACAGTACTGTCAAAGGCTAGTCAACAAATTCTCTGTGGATAAGAATGAAACTTTCCACAGCTATTAACATTTATTTTCTTCTTATGTTACATCCAGCAAGTAGATGTAAGAACTATAAAGTTAAAGTACATCCTCTACATCCTTCTATTCCTTACTGTGTCTGTTGCTTCAATATATTTTATTCTCAGAAATCACAACAATATATGGATAAGAAAAAGACATACAGGAGAGTACTGAGGACTAGAAGAGAGAGTAAAGGTGTTGGCTTCCTGGTCTCTCTCAGAAAATGCCATTCTTATGGAAAGGAAAATTATGTTGCTTTTGCCAACAAAGACAACAATATTTTGGAGCAGTTAGATTAGACTAGAATAGAATAGTTCAGTTGGAATGGGCCTTCAATATCATTTTCTCATGGCATTATCTAAAGCCCTGACAGGCTTGGAGCACCAACCTTTTTGTCAGGAAGCCTGCTCCTGTTTGACCACCCTGACAGCAAAGAAATTTTTCCTTATGTCCAGTCTGATCCTCCCCTGGTGCAGCTCTGTGTTGTTGCCTCATTGCTCTGAGCAATGTCAACTTTTAAGGCTGGTTTTGAATCTGAGAGTGAACTAAGATGAGTGTGTAGAGATGTACACAGAAAACAGAACAGAGAGAGACCTTAACAGAAGACTGAGATCATAAGCTTACCCAAAATAAGATCAGTTTTAACCAAATCATTTCTGACAGGTGTCTCTATCTCTAACCTGTACTTAATAAAATACTTCAATAATCTAGACCCAAAACCTTCAAAAGCATTGATCCAATGCCTTGCTCTTCTGCTTCTTTCCCAAATCAAAACTAAAATAACTGTGCTGCACTAAAAATTAATTGCTTCTTTAAGCATTTTAAACAAACATTCTTTTTCTCTGTAAAGAGCATTTGATGACTTTTACCTTGTCCCTCCTCATCGTTCACACATATATCCCCAGTTCTGATGTGTTTACTGGACTTCTAACCATTCTTCTTCCTTCTCATCAGATCTCTCAAATGGATTGACACTTCCCTGAAAGGAAAAAAACAGATTCAGTGCTTCTGTTGGGGAGCAGAACAGGACTGATAAAAGTTTGTTACATGTAAATTTTTCTAGTTTACCTGATGTGAAGGGTTCTGTAACGATGCCATCTTGTGATCGTGGTTAAAATGTCACTGTCTCAAAATAAGCCACATTTCATTTTTTCGTATATTTTTTGGTTCAGACAACCTCAGGCTCAGAGTGAATAGACAATGTTAATTATCAAGCTGATAGCACAGAATACTAGTTTCTGTCCAATTTCTTTGCTTGACCTATCACGATTATCCTCATGATTAGCTTTTCAGCAAGTAATTAGGTCATCAACAGGTGAAAAGAAGGTACCAAACAAAAGTGCCAGTAGATCCAGACTATAAAAAAAACAACCATAAACAGTAGAATATTTGTATATGTGGAACTGGCACTATAATTTTCTTTATATGTCTTACAAAGCTTTCTGCTCACTTTAGGAATTTAAAGATACCAGCATGATCAGGTGTCTGCAAAGAAATCGGTGCAATACACACACACAGTACAATTAGGAATTTATTGAATTTACTAGTATATATAAGAAGGTGACAAGATTACACAGGAATGGGATTTTGAGGAATTCAACTGAAAAACACGAATCAGAAGAGATTATATTTTAGAACAGTTGAACAGTTGATTCTAACAGAAGCCTAATGAGAGCCATTTGCAGGACATATTTGCTCCACTGACCCTGCATGCAAAGACGCCCCCTTCATGAATTGAATAGCTCTTTTTATACTCCATACACTTGTATATACATCCATGCAGAGTATTTTCTTAAACATATCAGGATAGTTTGCAAAAAAGGTACCTTAGATACATTGGAAAGGTTAAGGTTAACATTTCATTTTAGTCTGTGCAAGGCTTTCCCTTGCTTGTCGCAGCTCTAACTGGATTCCTGAACTACATTTATCAAATTTCATGTTCAGGTTACACAGAAATGAAACATTTTTCATTTGTATTTAAATGTTTTGCTGAAATGCCGTAGAAGTTGAACTGGAAGAACATACAAAATTGTAGTTCAAAGCAAAACTAGTAACATTTCTATTGGTCTAATAGGCATCCCTTTCTAATAACATAATCTTAGCTAGGCCTCTAGATGGTAGTCTAATATCACTGGTAATAACAGGAAATTTCTGTAATGGAGCGTGAACGTTTTCCCTTGTATCCCTGGTCAGTAGCAAGCTCATGTCAAGAGGTAGTCATAAAAGGCATGATCATTCATCATAAAACTAGCTGGAATTGTCATAAAACTAGCTGGTTGTTCCAGTCTGGTCTTTACCAGAAAATTGTCAGTTTTCCTCTAGCTGAGTTTGCCATAATAATTGGCCATGAACACCAATTATTCTCTAGAACAGACCAGCTAAAAAGCTCCACTACAATAACACAAAAAATCCTCACTTATTTATAATGTTGCTGTAGAGTAAAAGATTAAAAATTTCATTTTATTCTATCACATATTTAAATACTACTTTAGTGTTAGCAATCTTGCCTGCTCCAAACAGCCTTGTTGAAAAAAGAATTCTGGGATGATTTATCAAGTAGTGTTTTCAGTACAAAATTTAGTAGACTGAAATGCATTTAAACTGCTTTTTGTTTCTGTCCTTGCTGTTTAGAGTATTTACCAACAAGGTTAATCAAGTCATAATACATTTAAGCATAAGTTGTGCCAAGAAATATATATGTGTTTTCTGTATTAAGCGATAGCTTATAATGACAGTTCATTGCATTGAAGTAATGCAGTAAATGTTTTTGGCGCATACAAAACTTTACTTCCAATGAACAGAGTTGCTGAGTTGGAAACAAAATTTTTAAAACCAGTTCAACAAAGATTGAAATGTATTTTCTACTAAGTAAGTACACCACAGTAAACGGACTCAGTCTTTATCAAGACTCTGTACAATACAATGTACCTAAACTAATGAGATATTTTGCATATCTTTGATCACCTCAGAGAGTGGATTTTGAAACAAAGGGTAGGACACATTTTTCCTGAAGCCATGATATTTGCAGTGGAAGTACATTTCTAGCATGCTGTCTGCACTGTGGAATTCTCTTGAACAGACTGGAATTCATAACACAGAAACCATATGGGAATTTATGAAAAAATATTATAACATTTGATGTATATAACTGAACTGGGAAAACAATAACATTTGTAAAAATCTAAAGTTGATAAACATTGGTGGTAAGCCCTTACTTCTTGGATTATTTGCACTCTTATTCAGTTATATCCTTTTCAGTTCTCTTTCTGACTTTTTCTAGAGCAAAAAACATAGCTAAAAAATTTAGCTGAACTATTAAAAAAAAAGCAGGGGTAGGAAGAAGCACTCAGATGTGCTCAATTTTTTTCACTGACTTCCAATGTTCTTCCATTTGCTACCTCATATTTAGACCTATACTATTTTTACTTGGATTTAGAATCAGGTTTTGAACTTCAGAATATTAATGCAACTTTATCATGTATAAAAAAACACAGTTTTGAACAATCATAGTTTTTCTCATAAAGATAGGGGTAGCATACATGTGGTAATAAAAGGATACTACGTTCAGTGGAAAAAGCAATGTAAAGTAAAATCAATTTCAAAGAAATTTAAAACGTTTTGGATGTTTATTGATGCAGTTGCAAAAATATTTTGAAGTGGCCAAGGTTTCCAAGAAACTGCCAGCACTAGTAAAAATAACTGTGACATACGTGACATTCTATTCGTGACATTCTGCTAAACCAAATTTCCTCTAACGCCACAGTCTGAAAGAATGCAAATTTGGGCCTTTTGTTTCTTCATACCTTGATTCTGAAATGCAGGAACTAATCATATTGCTACATGAAACCAACTTCTTATGCACAACTATCTGAAGAGAACAATTTAAAATATTGCTTGTACTTTCCTCCATTATAGAAGTTGCCAGACTCACTTTATTTCCATACAAAAATAGTGACATTCTAAGTTATTCAGTCATTCTTTTGTAAATAATAGTAAATGGATCATCTGATAGGCAATTCAGATTATTGCTTACAAGTGCCATCAAGTTATGGAGGCATTAAAGTGCTGCAGGAATGAAACAGCTATCACCTCAGTGCTCATGATGTGTCCAAAATTCTTGGATATTTTAATAGATTGCAATAGATTTTGTCACTGCAGGTCACTTTCAGAACTCACTGTGCAACAAATCACGTAACTACTTTTTTTACTCTTTTCTACCACTCTTCTCAGATACCAAAGGCATTAATTAAACTGCAATTGCATGCACTTCCTAAAAATTCACAATACTTTCTCCTTCATCCTCTTGTAAGTAGAAGCGAATGGTGAAGAAATACTCTTTCAAAGTGAACTTCAGGAAGCAGAGTGAGAATAGTTTGACAAATGCCTGAAATAGTTTAGGAAAAAAAGTCACACAAGAATTATTTAAGCATTAAGGTGGTGCCTGTATGTCTGAAGATGTTATGTAGGAAAATCATTATTGGAGTCAACTACTATTTTATTTTTCTCACACCTGCTTAGAGCTTTCTTTTTCTTTTTCAAACTTCAGTTTATCTTTATGCGTAAGAATGTTCATTTGAAACTGAAATCCTGTCCTCTGTTAGGAGATATGGAGGATACAGCCCACTCCAGAAACAATGGTCCTAGCATTTTTTTTGTTTGCTTGTTTGATATGGAAATAGCAAGCCAAGAAGTTCTCTTTTATGCACATGCAATAAAATATGCAAGCCCATCTATAACATAATACATGAACTTTATTTTCTACCTGTCGAACTGCACTGCAATCTAACACTCTTTACAATTCTGCAAATTCTCATTTTCTCTGTCAAATGATGCATGAAAACTAGAATCGCTACAGCTTAATGGAATAAGCCTCTTATCAGTGCTATATATCAAAGACATCCTTTTCTGAACATCTAAGGACAGAAGGATAACAGGTCCTAAAACAAGTGCAATGTGCATTTGGAACTTTTGCCTCAGCTGTTTACTCTTCCCTTGCTGTTGAAACAGTGGTTGTTGTTAGGCTGTTATTTGTTTTTAGAGGTTTAAATGTTCAGGAAGCCAGCATGGGCTTACAGCTATAAAATGGTGTCAAGAAGGATTTATGTGTTCCCAAGAAACACTGTAGTCACCTCTACTACAGAAGTTTGGAAATAAAAAGGAGACAAGGTCACACTCATATTTGAAATACTGTGGCAGGAGAGACAAGAAAAAGGAAACCCAAATTCATAGCTACCTTGGCTTGGACTGATGGCTTCTGCATCTCTTCTGATCTTGTGGTAAAGGTAATGCACGGGTATAAAGTAGACAGCATGATTCAAGTTCTGCTCTGGAACACGAGAGGCAAGCAGGTAGGTGAATTTAAGAGTATATGAATGATTGCACCTCGGCTGACTGAAAATCAAATAGAAAATATTCGTAATGTTCTGTAGAGCTGTAAGAACAAAGTAGCCAAATTTCTGCCAGCAGAGATAACCTGCTGCAGACCACGGAATTACTACACTGATGATCACTGAAGATCTCATTCTGCCCTGTTTTCCTATTATTCTTAGAGTGTACACATATACAAAAGGTAATTCATAATCTCTTAGAGCAAATCATTACCTTATGTCAAACATACTACACCTGTTAAAGTGTTACTTGATTTTTTTTTCTAACGTATTTTTTTCCTCTGGTTAATTTATTATCTTCAACTCACAAAGTCACAGTTCCCACTAATTTCTGAGATCTTTCTACAGCTGTATGAATTTATTCCACAGATTGTGATAATTGAACTAAGTCACGCAGATGACTCTTCATTAATTCTTCATTTTCCTTTGTATTGACTTACATATTGCTCCCACTTTAGAGGGCTTATCCCTTACTTTGATAAAGTTATTCCATCCCTTAAATACCTTATACTCCAGAACAGTTAATTCATATTTCTTCAATCTAACTTTTCAGGCCTTTCTATGATATTGTGCTTAAATGAGATGATTTTCTGTATTTTATCATATTTCAGCAATTTCAAATGAAATCAAAGGAGAAGTTGATTATTTCAAGTGGAATGTAACAAAGTGTGGGATTTGTTCAAAATTATTGGCATTTTTTAAAAGACTGGACAAACATTTGAAAAAGCTCCTGGAGCTGCAGCAGGATGTAGTCATGTAACACTGGAGGAGGGTGTTGATGAGTATTCAGCTCACAGATGAAGCAGCGTGGGCAAGAACAGGACACAGATGAAAAGGTGCTGACAGATGGCAGGTATGCTGACTTCTTTCACACATATTGAAGGGGCTGCACTGCTGCATGGGAGGTGCAGAACTGAGAATTCATTCATTCATTCCTTTCTTCATCCATAAAGGTTTTACTGTAATAACTGCTTATTTAAGGTGGAGGTCCAAATGACGTGAAATCTATTTAAATAATTGTGATTATTAAAGGTAAAAAGACCACTGTGCTTGTTATGAAAATAAATCATATGCATACCACACAAACAAAAATGTTTGCTGAAAAGTCAAGACCGTCTCAAATATTTAATTACACTTTCAAATTCTGTTTCAACATTTGCTGGCACTTATGTCAAAAGCATCATTCTGAGGAGCCTTACCTAAATATGTTGTGACAATGCAATTTATTTCTTGTTTTGGGAAATTCTAATCGTAGTTTGTAGCCAACAAAACTATTCTGCTTCTTTTTGTTCACAGGCTGTTTGTAAACAAATTTAGCTGAAATACTTGGTGAAGATGCTTACCAAATATTTTCAACTAATAATTCCTTTCTGTATAGTTTTTGTAACTACTCAAATTCATATGGTCAAAATTCAGGCAGTTCAGATGTGCCATCCAATTTGCACACTTACGTCTCACTTAGAGCCAGGTTTCTGGAGCAATATGATAATATTCAATTAAAAATCTGCCTTCAGTGTGGTGCATTATTTTCATAAATTCACTGGCTACAATATTGACAGAGTATGCAAAGGAACATAGAGGCAAAGTCAATTTATTTAAACTGTTTACAAGACTACTCTCGGGATTTTGCTGTTATTCCTTTAGAATCACAAGGCAGCCACACAAAATATAATTAAAACAGCTTTAGCACTCTTATTATTGATTATTAAAGACATTATCTCAAAGTTTTATATCATAGCTACTTGAAGTTTCACACCTATGCAGACATTAACTTAAAAAGCTCTATATCAAATGCCCTCAAAACAAATAAGATGCATGTAGCAGCTTTACATTAGACAGCACTGAGAACTGTGACCTAGGTACGTGAAAACTTGAGTAGGAAAGATCGGTTTACACTCCAATTAATGTCCTAATGGGATTTAGATGAATTCAGGGAAAAGAATACAAAACATGCATGCATATATGCACTCACACACAAATATATATATATATATATATATATATATATATATATATACACATATAGATATAAACAAGAACCACTCTAAAAGTTAGGCCTACTTTATTATTTTTGCCCATGATGTCAGGGGTGAATGTTGGTGTTATGACAGTAGACGCTGAATCTTTCCACCAATATTCCCTGACATGTTGCTGCTGTGTGACAGATGGCAGCAGAGGGG
Organism: Centrocercus urophasianus; assembly: GCF_019232065.1. Classification (NCBI taxonomy): domain Eukaryota; kingdom Metazoa; phylum Chordata; class Aves; order Galliformes; family Phasianidae; genus Centrocercus; species Centrocercus urophasianus. Next base: position 7,740,161 of record NW_024884733.1, on the reverse strand, counting down.
CAGTCTGGCAGAATGGCGTCTGACATAGAAATGTGTACGAAACAAAGGTGTGTCATTGAATTCCTCCATGTGGAAACAATGGCACCCATTGACATCTGTTGGACATTTCTGGAGACCAAACAGTGGCTGCGAGCACAGTGAGTGGTGCATTTCAGCAGTGGTGACTGTGACAGTGGGTCACCTCTGCTGGTGAAGATGTTTATGATCACAGCAGGCAGGCTCTTGTTCATTGCTGGCAAAAATGCACTGCTACTGGCAGTGACAGTGTTGGAAAATAGCATTTTGTAGCTGAGAATTTTGTCTATCAAATAATGTTATTGTGCTCTTTTTATCTATTGTCATTTCCAGAGAAATAAATAGGAGGTATTACTTTCAGAGCAATACACACACATTTACGTATTGAAATACATGAATAAAACATTATTTAAATCTTACCTGTCTGATATATTCATATAAAATATTTAAAATATAAATAATTGTGAAAGAATCATATATTACTTTCACTATACATATTTATTCATTAATGTTCCAATTTTTAAAAATCTAATGTGTAAATGGAAGAAAGACTGAGTAGAAAAATTGTAGGTAGAAAGAACAGTATGTAGAAATATGCAGTAATATGCAGAAAAAGAAATGTTACATCAGCGCCCCTTGTTATGCTTTGCTAGGCATCTGACAGTTCTGAGAGCAATTAAAATGTTTCTATTAATTTCCAAGGTGCTGTTTCAAGCCCATGGGGACCTGCTTCATCTTGTCAGTAGAAACATCCCACAATGGGAACAAGAAATTCTGTCCTTTTCTTGTTATAGATCTTTCTGAGTGTCTGTTAGAATAACAAAGAACTGATTCTTGCTTCACATACATCAGTTAAAAGTATGCCAAGGTGCCATTCTCCTCTTTGGCTGGTCGGCTTTCCTCACAGAAGACTGGAGAGCAGCTGGGAGAGGTGCTCAGGGAATGCACAGGACCTGCATAAGGACACTCCTACATTAGTTCCTCCTCTCTAGCAATGATACTGAATTCTTTGATAAACCATTCATCCTTCAGTGAAGCCCTCCTTCTTTTTGTCTTGGAACAACAGTACACAAAGATCTTACAAGCAATTTTTTTCCATTCTCACTTTGAATAGAACACTCACTGACTCCTAACTTGGGCAGTCAGATAGAACAGAGCAAAGAAAAGCACTAGCAGCAGATGATGCCTGCATAATGTTTTGACAGCAACCACATAGTTTTCACCAAAACCCATTCAAATTTGTCACATGGAATTCCATAAACAGGGAATAGCTTATGATGTTGTTAGCAATGACTTGAGGATGTATTTTTTTTAGGGGCAGTTGTGCAAATGTATTGGTGTGTCCTGTAGAGTAAACAAAAATGCCACAAACAAAAAGAATGAAGGGAAGGATAATGTGAGTCTGACCCAACAGCAACAAGCACATCCCACAAGAACTGCTGTAACAATATTGCAGTGTTCAGTTGCAAGGCCATGAGACAAACAGTCCAAGATTTCTAGAAGAATGTGCTACTTTTAGAAGGAAGAAAAGTTTGAAATTATACGGCTTATCTGTATTCCTTCTGAGTGATAGCCAAAAACTGAAATCAGGGGCCAGACATCCTACAGCCTAATCAGAATACAGGACCCACAGATCTCAAGCAGCTGCCTTCCCAGGCAAACTTAAGCTGATAATGCTTTGACAAAGAAATCATCAGAACCATCTCAAAAGACATTTGGCAAGGGCTGACCCTCAGTGAGCCAACCTTTTTAGTGCAATTTATGGAATTAAATCAAGAATCTTCAAAATTGATGATATAAATAAAGTAATTGTACTCAAGAAAATGTCCAGATTCCTGATACAACCAGCACATTAAGCACATCCTCTTTTTTTTTTTTTTCTTTCTTTTCTTTTCCTACAAAGTAACTTTACGAATGTTAGATTGTTTGCCAGTTTTAGAGAAGCTCTGAGACAAAGAGCAGAAACAGCTGTACTGGATTTATGTGATTAATTGCAAACACAAAACCAACACTTCATGCAACAGCGTCCAAATGTAATGCATTTACTGATCAAAAAGGCTGCGTGATTACATAACTGAAACAAACCTACCATATTTAAAGATCAATTCTTCTATTATGAAAAATAGTTTAAACTTTGTTATTGTATTGAAAATAATGAGTAATTTTCTCTCCTATTCACACCTACTAATGTCACCAAATAGCTATAAAACAATGCTCTTTTCAAAAAGAAAGTGAATCTTCACAGGACTTGCTTCCTCTGAAGGTGAACTTGTCTAATCAACTAACAAACACAGTGTGACAAAGCTGCAGCAAGTAAAACATCTACCGCGTTTACTGGTAAACAAGGAAAACTACTCAAACATACCAGCATGCTCTCTGTGTTAAAACAGCAAAATATCCTATTTCTTTAGGGAAAAGTGCAGAATGATACATATGCCGTCAGTCTGATATACTCTAAGAGAAAAAGCAAGTGTAAAACAGCTATATATTCAGCATACATCAACTGAACAGGCACACACACTGGGAGACTCTACTATTTCTAAAATGATTTTTCTTTTCCTCTTCTGAATATGCACACTCCCCACATCATCTTTGAAGCAGTGGTATTTCAGCATCAGTAAATGTTCCGATGTACAGAACCTGTCTGAAGAAGATGGATTCATTTCTTTATTTCTTTAGGTATAATTGCACCATCCTTATCAGCATGAAAGAAAAATCCTTACTTTCCTCAATACCTCATTACAATGACACTGTAGCAGAGCTACTGTAGATGGATATTAAGCTCCACTCTTAATCGCCAGTACTGACTGCTCATAGACCATTTCCTTACTTGTGTAACTCATTAACTACAATGGATTTTACACTGATGACATTGAGATCAGAATCTCACTTCCTAGAATAAAAATTCAAAGTGATGAAAACCATAAAATGTAATTTAAGTACCACTAAATTGCAACCACGGATCTATTGAATTAGCAAGGTGTGAAGAAAATGGGAAGGTTTCCTAGAAGATACTTAGCTTTCACTGGCAGCAGATACCAAATGTATTGTTCTCTGCTCCATATGATTATAGTAACTACACACCTGGATCCACTTCTCACTTGTTTTTTGCAAGTAGAAAATTTGAACTATCAGAATGTAGAAAAAAAATAGAAAAAAAAATACCAGTTTAGATATTAATTTTAGAAAAAAGGATAAATCACTGTCTCATTTTCTCTCCACTGACAACAAAGGAAGTCATGAGAACAAGTCCAAGTATCAATAAACATACCTTAAGTGCCAGACATTTTTTGAGGTGGATCCCAGACTTTTCCAGCCCTGATCCACACTTCTTTCTTTCCCTCAATATGTTCAATGTGTTTCACGTTGTGATGTAAAATTGTTTGCAATGCAAAATACATTGCTATTTGATATGCTTATTATTTTTACTTTAATAGAAAGTCACAGTGATAAGCAGTTAGGAATAAATTGATAAATGGCCTAAAGTAATGAAATGTGTTTTTCATCTTTTATTTAATATCAAAGACCACTTTCTTTAATTGCATATAACATAAGAAGTACCCAAAACTATTTAAACAGACAAGAATGTCCATGCAAATGTTCCTTTATCTCAATGTAACCTAAGCAGTAGTTACTGTGTAAAGAAAGTGGGTTTAATTTTAATGGAGAATGAATAAGTTGTGAAGTTTGAGCGTTCATTTGAACTTGGTTTTGATCAGGAAAAGCACAGGAGAAGAGTTGGTTTTCTTGCATGAGTATGTCATACACAAGGGGAAGTGATTCAAAGCTTGTTATTTACGTTATCCTTTGAAAAAGATTGAGCTAAAAGAACTTTAATGGTTCTTAATGGTGGTTAAATTACTAGTGATTTTTATTATTATTTTTTTTTCCCTAACACAGATCTACCCACATGCTCGTTTCCGGCCATTTATGTGCTGTCCACCCGTAAATAATGCTAAAAGAACTAACAGGAGCTCATGACATAAAAAAAGGACAGGACTAAGTACTAAAAAAAGGACAAAGAACTAAGCACTACAAGGGATGCAAAGAAATGAGAGGGGCTACAGCTGGCACAGCTTTGGTTAGAATTTGGAAAAAGGAGAGGTGCATTGCTGAATTGCACTGGTGTGAGAGCTGGTAGCACCAGATCTACTTTTGTCTGAACTCTGTTCCAAAATTGAGTTCCCCAAGTATGTGCCACCCTAGGTTAGTATTATCACAGAATAGCTTGATGTTGGAAGAGAACTTAAAGACCACCTAGTTCCAACCCCCTGCTGTGTCTGGCTGCGCCCCACCAAATCAGGCTGCCCAGAACACCATCCTACATGGCCTTGGGCACCTCCAGGTATGGAGCAGCCACAGCTCTCTGGGCAGTCTGCACCAGTGCCTTGCAACACTCCAAGTAAAGAACTTCCTCCTAACATCTAAGCTAAAATTCTCTTCTTTTATTCTTATATTATTCCCCCTTGTCACTATTTGCTTGCGTAAAGGTTGCACAAGAAAAAGGAAAATGGAAGAACCAAATTTATTCTTAGTTCTTACAAGAGAGACCTTTCTGTTATCCGTGAACATGACAAAATCCGTCTAAATAAAGCATGATATATCTTAGCTTTTATTTCTAAGTTTACTAACATGCATGTCTATCCAAAAAAACAATTACTAATACCTGTAAGCAATACGAAACATTGCATTATTCATTGTGATAACATTTATAACTCTGAACCACAATGATGGAATTGCCAAAGCAAACAGATTTTATCCTCCTTCTACATTCATATAGGCCTCGTTTCCTTAGATGCTGACATTTTATAAATGTCATAGTTTATGAAGAAATAATAAAAATCCAGATAACATGGCACAACACTATGACCTTTAGCTGAAGGATTGATATAAGTTCTTAACTAAGCTCAGTAAAGAAATTTAGAGGTGAAAACTCAGGTTCCAGTAAGTAATTGTGGACTTCAAAGGTCACAGATTTAGCATCAATTCTGTCTGAGTCAAAGCCAGCAACACTTTTGTTTGCTCAAATTTGTTGCTTGTAATTTGATTTTGCAAATGACCTGCTTTACCTCCATGCTATACACAGTTTAAATAGAAAACTTTCATATTTTCATTATCATGTGGAATTGAATTTGTTTGCATGAACAGACTAAAACAAAGCAAAATTCCCACTAATAATGTTATTACTTTGGGTATAGATTTTGTAGCTATATTTCCATGAAAGTATTTCTGGTGGATACTCTTGACAGATATATATTTCCATTTAATGAGCTTCAAGTGAAGTACGACATCAGAAGATACTCTGAAGTGTGATTCTCAAATGACAGTATTATTTTTTAAGTTAAAAAAGTAATAATTAGCATTCTAGGCAAGGGACACTAAAATGCCAAAAAAAAAAAAAAAAAAAAAAAAGCTACTATTCAGCAGCAATTAAAAAACAAGTTTGTCATATTGAAACCTTATTCCCAATCTTGTAAATTAGGGTGAAGAACTAATGTCTAGGTAGAGCCTACCTTTATTTGTTTAGCTCTAATATTAATAGCAAATAATAAACCTAATCTAAGCAAATCCCTTTCTGCATACAGAGACTCCATAAGAAATTGTGGAAAAGGATCCATGAAATCTGTCACTGCACAGGAGATTTATGCAACAGAGCATCTCTCCCTGCTCTATGTATGTCTGAACTTGCTGAGAATCGGGAAAAAAAACATCTTAGTAGACATTTACAGTTGCAAAATCCTACAACTGATAAAATGTAAATGTTCATTTTGTCAAATTTAACATGCAATGATGATGAAAGAGATTTATCAGTCTCTAGATTTTGCAGTAACATACATAATAATCTTTGATAACCTTCTAGTACAAATCCATTAAAAATCAATCATACTGTAATACCAAAGAGTGTTTTGGATATGCTTTGTACACTTAATACAATTTGTATCTTCATTTATTTCACAATACTATTTTGCATTTATATAGCACCTTCTACAAAAGCAAATTTTAGAAGATCTTGAATATGCTACTGAAGTCAAGATTGTAAAACTGTGACTAAATATAATAATTCCTGGTATTAGAAAGAAGTAAGACATCAGATTTTCTAAGTATATGAAAGTCTCTTCCTTTCCCTCTTCCATCATTAAGCATTCATTATGAGCTGTGATTAAGTAAAACATTTAAAATTCTGCAACTAGTTGATCTCTTAGTTTGTGCAGTGGAAGGTTAACGATGGTCCCATCTTTTTTTGAGTCATCTAATGAGATTCTTTGATGCAGATTATGTGAAACAGAAATCCATTTCTTGAAAAATTTTGTTTCAAGTTTTCTCTGTGTGCTTATTTCTTTTCCTCAAGAGAGAAAATGACGAATCTCTTTAGAAGCCCAAAATGCCCTTAAATGAAAGAAGCACAGTAAGGTGCTAGGGTCAGGAATGTACAGCACTTCTCAAGATTAACTAGTAAGAAAATCAGCTCAAGATATTTTATCACTGCTTCAATAATGAGGGAAAAAATACCTTTTTCTCAGTCTTGAGGAAATCTTGCTCTGCAAAGTTTTACTGCAACAGAAGAGTGACATCCCGAAGAAGGATCAGACGTATGGACACAGACATCTTTCCATGAATTTAACCAATTGTCTTTAACTTCTGTGAGACCATGCCTCTTAGTTTTGACCAGTTATCTTAAAGGCTATCATTCATGTTCCTTTTTTTTCGCTGTCTCAATCATCTCTTCATTCAACCGCTCATTGTTTCTATACCCATGAAGTGAAAACTATCATTCAAAAATTTGTCTGGAACAACATCAGTTATCAAGGAAGACCTACAGAGATTACTCCTCCCACAGAATTCACTGTTTTAGTTGTAAACTTGAAGTCCTTTGCAGTCTGGTGTATCAAGCATAAATAAATAAGAGCACTTTTAAATGAATAGAAATAGATTCTATGTTTTTGCATTCCAAACAGAAAGCTAAAACAATGACATCTGACCCATTTAATAAATTATATATCCTAAGAGTTAAAGTGTCAGAACTATAAAGAACTATTACACTCTAAGGTAACATCCACAAATTTAATCTTTGCAGTAAGTAATGAATACATGTGTTAATTAGCTGTAAAGTCCCAATTTTAAAACATTTGAATTCACTAATTTTGCAAACTAATGTTTGAGATAGTACTCACAATAAACTGTAAAGAAGTTACTGTTGCTCATAACAGTTAATGGGTTTGAGATGCATATGGCCCTACATTCTTCCAAAAAGAGCTTTAGGCAGTTTGTTGCTCCATTACATCTAACAAGTAGTTAATATTGGATTGCTCCTATAACTTCTCAGCAATGTTGATCTTGGTTTTATTTTTACTTGGTTTTGACAGCTTATGGAGAACAGTATTCAAATTAAGAAATAATATTCTTATATTTGAATGTTTAGCAAGTTCCAGAGGGCCACTAGACTGTGCAGTTATCTAGCTTATGATTTAACAAAGCCAAGAACTGTCTTGGATTTGTGCCTTTAGAGGATAATGAGGATGGACAAAAAGGCTGCAGTTACATTTCCATTGCAGACATGTAGAAAAGCAGAGCTGGGTTTTACACTTCCTGGCAAATGAATATTTAATTCTTCATTCCTCTTACAAGATATATGGTGCTCACTTTGCTATACACCATTTTACTTTGTCTAATGTCATAGTGAATTAATGTGTCAGTTTGTAATCTCATACTCTTATTTATCAGATTACTATTCATCTAGTAGATTCTCCTGCAGGATACACATGGTTAACTTCAGCATTGCATCCTGAAGAATAAAGGTATTGTAGGTGCAAAAACTGAGTATCTCCTTAATTTGGTATCAAAACAACAGAAGAACAGATGTGTAGGTGTGCTACTGAAAGGGGAAAAAAAGCACTCCTGTTTATGCAGGCAGAATTAGAACTGAAGAATAGTGGAAATTAATGCACCCACTTTGTTTTGAAGGGCAGATATTTCTAGAGTTCTGACACTTAGGCCTAACCACTTTAATTGCCATGCCTCCTGACTAGATTCTTCCTTCAAGTTGGGGGAATTTATACTCAGAAGTTAATGGAAGCATGTGCTCCCCAAATTGTTTTCTGTCACTGGTTTGTAGCATAAGGACAAAATTAGCCATTTCTTTTCACAAACTATTCTTTAATGTAATAGATATCTTCATGCAAATCTCTATGGAAAGATAGCTACTTTATAATAGGGTGATACATGCTTTAATCCCCATTTTACTCAAAAATCAATCCTGAAAAATAGATTCATAACATTCAAAGCCAAGTGAGATTCATATCACATAGGTCCCCAGAGACATCTGGGAGGAAGTATAAACAACTATTTATGTGAGGCCATTTCCACTGCTACTTTTCCTAAGTGAATTAAATGTTACTTTTAAAGATGTTTAGCCCTTCCATCACACACATCAGACACAAATTCCATTAAAAAGCAAGATAACAAAGGTCGCCTTCTACGGGTTAGAAGAGATTTGTCCCACAGCACGCCATACTTTGACAAAGCCTATCAAAGAGAAGACTCAGTTATCAATGTAGCACCTGTGGTCTGAAGAGCATAGTTACTCCAAAAAGAATGCCTCATCAGTTGCAATTTATGTGTCAGAATTAAATTCAAAATGACTTTGATAAGTCCAGCCTATCACTACAAGGGAGCACAGTTACTCTCTATTTTCTTTTGTCATTTCAGAAGGGTGACAAGTGTGCTCTCTGGCCACTCATTTCAATAGTAATGAGAGGTACTCATCATCTCAGAAAACAAAAATCTTATTTTTCTATAGAAAAAAGCTCATTTTCATTTAACTTCGGGAATTATAATTTAATGTCTTTATCGACATAGTGGAGTCTACTTTATCAGAGGTTTGGCAATGCTTGTGTTAAGCAGACAGTAAAGCATCTTTTTCTAGATAGATTAATGAGTGATTATATGAAGGAAAGAGCTCATTTAGGAATTATGTCTGAGACTACTACAAAGTCTTGTCTACATGAGTACATTAAAAATGATAAAATATTTAGAATATTTAGAATTACTTTCATGAATCTAGATTTATCTCTAAAAGAAAAGCAAAGGGACAGTTCACGCCACTAGCATTTAATGGAAAAGGTTTACGTGCTGATACACACTGTATTGTTAACCTTCTTCTAGTTCATTCATTATGTATTATTGAAAAGTATCTCAAGATGCAGTAAATGAATTTCTCCTGTAAGTAAGGCAAAATAATTAACAGATTACAGGTACCCTCAGTTTCTACTAGACAGAAACATACTTAATATCAGCTATGCCCTCTGCTACAGTTTCCAGATCACTTGTAGTCCCTTTCTTTTACAAAAGAAGGAATTTTTTTTCTAGTATCCTTAAAATTCTCAGTTGCTTCCTTACCTGGAATAGCTGAGCCCCAACTTCTTCAAGAATTCATTGCTAATTGCAAAAGACATCTTAAGTTGCTTCATCTCCTTACAGAATGTAAGTAGACTAAAAATACATTAAACAACTACAAGAATATTTGCCTATGTTAATTGCCATTAGATGCTCTCTCACTGAAATTATCAGAATTCTTGATGACCGTGATACTGTTTTTCTGCTTTCAAAGCCTCCTCCTTACCCTGAAAAAAAAAAATAATCAGAAAAAAAAAGACCTTTTTGATTTCAATGAGAGTTGTTTCTTTACTATTATTAACTCTGGTGAAAATTTTAGATTTTTTAATTAGCTTCAGTGAGAGTGATTTTATTCTAGCATGGATTTTATTGGAACAGCTTCAGTAAAATTTACCTGTATTTTTACTCAGAAGGACTGGAGAAATCTGATTCTTTTTATCCCATCTGGCTTGCTCTTTTTTCGCTTATGTAACTTTTGGAGTTGAAAGGGAATCCTCACTTTTATTTAAATATTTATGTCCTATTTTAACCTTTGGACTGATGGACTGGATTTTCCATCATTCATTCATTCATCCATTTCCATTGCTGGATTTTCTTCTACCAATATGAATTGCTTTTGTATTTTCTGCTAGCAGGATACTAACACATGGCAGAAAGGTCTAAATGGTAATGAAAGACATATTTTTCACACAAGAATGAAGCATGCTATATCATTAAAGCACAGACTGAGAATTAAATGATCTGGATCATCACGCAGCTGTGAATAAATCATTGAGAACAGCCTTAACTTTAGTTAAATCAGACAGACAATTTATATTTCGCATATTCAACGTTCATTAGGTCACTTATCTGAAATATCCACATCGGAGTTTATCACACATGCTTCACAAGATGAGTGTTAAATTTTCTGTGATTCTTTTTTTCCTCTCCAACAAAAATTAAATATGTTCTGCGTCTTTCACAAAGATATGTAATAAGGCTTAACTAATTAATCTAATGTACCACTATTACTAAATAACTAAAGCTCTTAAAGATGAAAGCTGGTAATGAAATGGTGCTAAGAAATGTGCAACTCTTATTAGCAATTGCAAGCAAATCTAATGAGGTCACGACATATGCCTTTTACTTTCTCATTGGATATAATCCACTTAGACTGGAAAAGTAAATGCTCTTTTATGAATATAAGCAAAAATTTGTTAAAAGAAATGGTCCATCCTGCTGCCAAAAATTCTAACATTGAATGGGTGGCAAAACTGCAATTGTGTCTGAAAGAAGGCATTAAAGGTTTAGAAAGGTTAGAGAAGAAACTGATTTAGAGTTTAACATTATCCTATGACCTACCACACCAAATAACAATACTATTTTAAGATTAGAGAGCACATCCAGACAGGATGTGGAAAGGTTATATCCGAATGATACGGCATTTTTAATTGCTGACTATTAATGGCAGATTCCATCAGAAAGACATCTCAATCTTTTATGTCTGTTGTCTCTCACAAATGCTAGGTTATACAGAAAAGCTACATCCTCCATGCTTTTCTGAGGAGTTGCATGCCTTTTTTTTTAAACCTAATTTGTGACATTTAAAACATTAACAAGAAACAACTGCCATCATGAAAAATATGTTTTTGAAAGTTTTACACTAAAAGCTGAATAATTAACTTCTCCCTTTTACTTGTACTATTTTTCATTTAGCAAATAAATGATCCAACAGACCAACCCGGTCTCAAGGAACCTGTGCTCTTGAGACATTACTGTGAGTGGGTCTGCTTATTATAAGTCCTCAGAGAAGTGAATATCAAGGATGAACCAAGACACTCTAGATGAAGAACTTGATCACAATTTCAAAACTTCATTTCTTACTGGAAAGTCTTTTGGGGTACAGGACAAGTTGGGGTACATTCCAGTTCACTTTTTTTCTCATTCAGTGTTACTTCGCGGCAGCAAAACAATGAAGAAGCCATTCCTCAATTCTGTTATTAAAGAATGAATTGAAAGATGTTAGGCTTGTAAGACAGATGTAAAAAGTTGCAGCTTCTAGTTTTTAGATTATAATTTCTTTTTGAATGCTAACCAGTATCTAATTTCACATGACATTAAAAGCCAATGCCCCGCTCCCCACTTCCTAGATTGCTTGAGAAGTAACCCTTTAAAAATCACGTGAACGCTGTGAACTCTATAATGTCTCATTTGGGGAAAAAATAAATGAATACCAAAACAAACATAAACAACCACCCACCTAACTTTTTTTTTTATGTAAAAAGAGATTTGCAATACAGTTAGCACATCATGAAAGTACACGTATATCATATTCATTGTTCATGTTCTTATTTCCACAGAAAACTCACAATGATCGTTACATTATGTAATCTAAACTTGAGCTCAATAAAGTCAGTCATTACAATTTTTTCTTCTATTTTACTTTGAATGTGATTAATATAGAATTTGTAAAATAAGGTCACATCATCAGTTATATTTCAATATAATTGATTCAAATAACCTGTACAATTATAGACTGTAGAAATGAATCAGCATTATTCTCCCTGACAATAAATATCTTTTGGCAGAGGTAGATCAACTTTGTCCTAGGTGAGCCAGTCTACATCTTTTGAGGTGCAAACATGACTTGAAAATCATTTATTGGGAAGAGCTATAGCCTACAAGGAATATTTTTTTATTCACAAGATAATGCAGTAGTTAGTTACAACTTCTGTAATTTACCATATTATTTAATGTTGAATTGCAAACTCACATTAGACAGTAGCAGAAAAATGTGTGCTTGTTTCCTGAGCCTTTATCTCACACGGAGGACTGTAGTCCATGAAAATTTAGCTATGTGATTTTATTTTATAAGATGGTTGAACAAAAATGATACTCTGAAAAAAGCATAAAATAGATATGCCATGGCAAGGAAAAGAAGCTGACAACAAAAATGATGCCACAGAGTAGCAACTTCCTAGTAAAATACTACTTCTGCAAGGCAAAGACACAACTAACACTTCAGTACCTGAAGCAAAAGAGAGCTTAGCAACTCACAGTCCTGTTCCAATTGTAAGAAGAAACCCTGAAATGCTATATATTACTACATAATATGCAGATTAGAACCGCAATAGCTTTTCAAGGGAAACAGTGTGGTGTGTAATCCAGAGAAGCCTCCACTAGTTATGGTAAGCAGAATGGTTATGATATCAGTACAACAAATTTACTACGTTAACAAATGTAACTCAGTACATAATAGTATGCAAATTGTGCAGAAGCCTTTTTATCAGAAAGATCATAAACAGGGTGAATCACAGATTGGTTGAAGTTGCAATGGACATCTGAAGGTCTGCTGGTCCTACCCCATCCCTCAGACACCTAGGGCAAATTGTTCAGGACAAGTCACCATGTAATTTCTTTCACTGCCAGAAGTGCTGGATAGCAAAACAAACTAAGCATGTGCTATTTTCAAGTGCCATGTGCATAAACTCAAAATAGGTTAAAGAGTTTCTCTGTCAACAATTCATGATATGAACATGCAACTCATGTCAATCTGTTCTTTATATTACAAATGCTATCAAGTACAAAATAAGAATTAATTCAATACCATTTAGAAAATTCACAACTGATGGTTTTCACATGATAAGTCACTGTCATAAAAAGTTTACATATGCTAGAAAAATGAAAAGATACACTGAGATTCCAGAGAGGTAAGGGCCACGTAACATGCCATCAGCAGATCCTGGTGGGGATTACTACCTTGGTTTATTCATTAAGATCTCCATTTTTAGAACACAGCACTGATTTTCATAGTAAACATGTTGTATTCTCACATAAATAACAAACTACAGCAGAGCAATCCATCCCACTCCCAGCTAATTACGCTGCCTACAGCAGCGTAAGGCTTCAGCACTCTCACCAGAGTGAGAAACATCCTGCAGTAAGTGAGAGTTTGTAAGAAATAATAATAGGTCACCTTCCTGAGAGAACACATACAAGGGCTCAGATTAGGGAAACTGTTAAAACTGGCTGAAAATGGAAGAAGAACACCATAATGTTTTTACAAGTTGTTCAAATTCATTATAAGTTTTAGCTTAAACTTGCAAAAAATTGCATTCATTCCCCAGTTAAAATTTATAAGTAGAACCTTATGTTAACGAGTTGCACAAGCTCACAATACATAAGCGACACTAGCGAATGAAGGAGTACAAGCTCTGGGACTTTTGGTCATCTTAATAGAAAGTGATCACCTCAAAAATGATATCAGTTAAAAACAACTGCTGCAAGTATAATTGGAAACATAAACTCAGTGGAGAAGATCATTGTTGTGAACAGCTATCCTCCAGAGCTCTTATTAAAGGATGGAATGAAAACTTTCTGAAGGAAAACCAGGACATCCTTGAAATAATTTTACCTGTGTTGAATTTCTATAGTAGAAATAACTCATTCAGTCACTCAGAAATGCAGACAGGATACTTAATTTATATTATTATAAAGGTTTGATTATTATACAGGTTTGAATCTGGTCTTCTTGTGTAGGGAGCAGATATTTATTTATTTATTTATTTTATACTTCAGTTCATATGAATTTAACATTCTGATAATAAAACAGGTACACTCACTTCTAAAATGTTGCAGGTACAGGCTAAGACTCTATACAGTTTATCCTACAGTTGTGGGAGTACTTATGAAAGCACATGATAGTCCTGATCTCAGTAAAAGAAAATGTGCTGCCGCATGCAGGACCATCCCACAGCAGTCTTACTTTCAAACACCCGTGTGAAAAAATGGTAATAGGGATGTGACAGCCCAACAAGGCCAATTCCTGCTGCAGCTAAAAAATTCAATAACAGTTTTGCAAAAGGCATCAGATGATATTTTGATGTATTGAAATGGTCTTAATGCCGTCACTTAAGATTCAGTGAGCCTTTATGTGTTATCTTTTAGCAGTCATTTCGTTGAAACAGTTAATATAACTGTTACAAAAGGCAATTAATTGGCTTAAGTAGCAATGGAAATTACCCTGAATTTTCAAGACACTGTAACCATTTCAAAGATGCTATAATATTCAGATACAGAAATTCCCAACTGACAACAGTCATCAGATAAACATTGTTGCTCAATACTGCAAATGCAAATTGCAACTGACCTCTTTGAAAAGTACAACTGTAAGAAAAAAAATGAAAGTCTTAACTGAAGTATACCTTCCATGATAGGAATCAGTGATGTTATCAAGAGAGTACTACAAATCTGAAGTCTACTGTATTTGTTAGTCTGCTATATTATGTTTAGATAATGCAATTAATACCCAGCTATTTATAGATGAAGGGATACAGCGCTCGCTCAGCAAGTTTGCTGGTGATATGAAGCTGGGAGGAATGGCTGACACACCAGAAGGCTGCTCTGTCATTCAGAGAAACCTGGACAGGCTGAAGAGTTGGACAGAGAGGAATCTTTTGTGGTTCAACAAGGGCAACTGTAGAGTCCTACAGCTGGGGAGGAATTACAGCACACATCAAAAAGGCCAAGGTATCCTAGGGTGCATTAAAAAGAGCGTAGCCAGCAGGTTGAGGGAAGCTACCCTCCTCCTCTACTCTACCCTGGTGAGGCCACATATGCAGTACTTTGTCCAGTTCTTGGCTCCTCAGTTCAAGAAAGACAGGGAACTTCTAGAGAGTCCAGCGGAAGACCACAAAGATGATTAGGGGCCTGGAGCATCTCCCTTATGAGGAAAAGCTGAAAGACCTAGGACTGTTCAGTCTGAAGAAGACTGAGAAGGGATCTTACAATGTTTACAAACAGTTAAAGTCAGGAGTCAATTGGATGGGATCAAGCTCTTCTTGCGGTGTCCAGAGACAGGACAAAGGGCAATGGGTACAAACTGGAATGCAGAATCTTCTATCTGAAGATGAGAAAGAGCTTCTTTACTTTGAGGGTGACAGCCTCCATCTTTGGAGATATTCAAAACCTGTCTGGACACTTTCCTGTGAAACCTGCTTTAGGGAATCTGCTTAAACAGATCTAATAGGTGGACTAGATGATCTCCAGAGGTTTGTTCCAGCACCTATGATTCTATAATTCTATTTACAGGTCATTCAAGACCCCACAGAGGCTTTCAAAATGGGATTAACTTTTACTGTACGTAACATTTGGAAGTTTGTATCATGACTAATTACAAATAAGATGATGTATAAAACTACTCTGCCTTAGGCAGGACGATGCAATCATCTCAGGTTTCTTCCTATCTAAACAAATGTAAAAAAAAGTTTGTTAAAAAAAAAAAACAACAACAACAAAAACCACAACTTATTTCTATAGTAAGGTGTATATAGACTTAGATCAGTGTCTAATATTCTAGCAGAAGAAAATAGCTTTTTGTTACCCAACACTTTTTTATCAGTCACTGACTGGAGATAGAAGTGGGTCCTTCAGAAATTGTCAGAATTGACATTTATAAAGTTGGGTCCCACTCTACTCCACAGAGCAAAACAACAAGCAAGCAACCACTCTAAAATAAAATAAAATAAAATAAAATAATAATAATCTAAACAGAACCAAAGCTCATAAATGCTTTATCTGCTTTTGCTTTGTATCTGGTTGCAATATTTTTAATTTACAAGCAGATAGGGATGGGAAGAGGGAACAGGGAACAAACTCAATGCATTTTCTCACTGATGATCTCTGCAGAATTGTATGAATTTGATTCAACTAATTGTGATGCAAGGCAGGAACAAGGCTTATAGCATAATGGCACTTTACTTTTGGAAATACAGTTTTATAGAATCAAATATTTGCAATAAAGAATGCTACAGTCTGTTTTTCTGGTTTTATCTCAGCTTGAAAAATGTGAAGGGTTTGATATCTTTTACATGCAATACTAAAATAAGTACTTTTGTTTATTATGAAACTTGATTACAGTATAACACATAGATGCATTTTTAAAAACAAATATATTAAAGAAAGAAAACAAAGTATCAGTAGATGTTTTCAGAATTCATCACATTTTTACTGATATGCAGCATTTGTAATAAAAAAAGTTTGTCACTTAGAATATTTTAATGTTATGAAGTGTGTCAAAGTAAGAGAATTTAAGAAACAGGAATTTCATTCCACAAATTATTTTCCATGCAAAGATACAGAAAAATTTGGGCTGGACTACATCGCTGGCCTTTAGATATGTAACTCAGAACTTTCCAAAAAATCCAAATTAACAAAATGCAACTCAAAAGTTAATGTAAATCCAGCTATAGCTAGTCATCAGATTTATGAACCTGTGCTTTTTTTTGCAATGAAAGAAATCATTGAGATAAGAAAATATTACTACACAATGCTGTCTTTTTCTGAATAGGTTTTCTGTTCATAATCTGATTCTGAAATCATCATATTCTATAGTGAAAACTGTTGTATTACTTAATCAGCTACCAACTATACTGGCAAGATTCTCAAACTGAGTTCCTAATGAAGTCCAGGAATTGAAAACTCCAAACCTGTCTTTAGAAAAAAGTAAAGCAGGCTTTTGACCAGGTTCTTGGCTTATATTACTAGACAGATGACTACCAGTAAATTTTCCCTTTCTAGTCAACAGTTCTTCATGCCTGAAGGGACTTGGCTGGGGCTTGGAACTACTGCTAAATATTGCTGCAATTTGCTGCCAGTGTTCTGCAATCTCTTGTCTCACTGTGAAATAACTGTCCCTGCTCCATATCAAGTTCTAGTATGAATATTAATTTCTATTTTGTACAGAGAAATGGTAGTATTTCACTTCATTCTGAACTTATTCTTGTAAACTGTGATCCTGTTCGTTTTATTACTGCAAAATATTTGCAAAAAGAATGACAATCAATGTAAGAGGAGTGGCAGTTCTTTCTTTCTAAAATGTTTATTTCAGAAAGGGATAAGATTAAAACATATCCCAGTGAACATATAATAAGTTAGGCCAGAAATGTGCTTGGAGCATGGTTGGAAAATCCCTTTACATAAATATATAACAAATGTTGTACCAATCACTCCAGAAGAACAGTTTAATTATAATTCTCAAATTCTATTATTTTATTTTGATACCTGCCTGCTCACCAGGCATACATCCATACAGATGTGTAGAAATCTTTGACAGACTTTCTCCGTGAGTTGTAAAAACGCTTCTCACTTCTGAGATGACAATGTTTTCTTTTTTGTACTTTATATTTGCCATTGAGAGTGCTTGCCGTGCAAATGGAAAGTGCTTCAGTCATTTCCATTGGCTTTAGTGATTGCTGGCAGAAGTATAGATGATTAACAGCAAAGCCTCCTGCTGTTCTCACTCAGCAAGCAACCGCCAATCATTCATGCTTACAACAGATTTCATTTATTTATTTATTTATTTAGGACTTAAGAAAACCTAAATGGACTTGAAAAGGTGATTCCCGTTACACTTCATTCTCTGTTCCTACAACTAAACACTCAAAAACTGCTGCTCACAAACTCTTCTTTGTATTTGAGGTCCTAATTCATACTCATGCACTATGTCTGATTGCAGAAAGGAATAAATAATAATAATAAAAAAATCCACATTCTTAAAAAAATCATTTTTGCATACAGAGTGATAAAAGTTAACAACTGCTTGATTAAACTTGGGAAATTTCTCTACAAATACCTCTGCATGAATACTGCACCTTTTGTCCCCTACTTAATAAACCTACAGCATCTTGGAAAACTTAAATATATAAAGTTATTTACAAGTCAGTGCAATTGCAAATAGCATTTTATGCAAAAATATTGTGTTAACTACATTAATACCCCTATAATCTTTACCAAATTCTGACTCCAGAAGCAAAGATGAAAATATCCATGGGGCACACAAGAGAAACTGTTCTGGAGAACAAAGAAACAAAGAGGGAGGTATTAGATGGGGTTGCAAGTATGGTGATTTAAGTGAACTTTAATTTGTCAGCAAGAGATCACAGCTGCATAGCGGAAGGAAATAATGTCTTTGTGTGTGTACATACAGGAATTCACCAACTGGGGACCAAACACAAGTTTAAGTGTTTATCATACCAAAACCTGCCCTATGTTAGTGATGTGGCAGCCCTTACTGCTTAGAAATTATCGCATTTAGTTTGCATCAAAATATGTTGTGACAATTTAACAACTGCATTATTCAGTATCCAAATACTGGTTAAACATTTCTGGAAAGCCTGACACGAAACAATCAGTTGATAATTTGAAATGTATGTCTGGATGTGTTTCTTCCTTTATGTTTTTTTTTTCTTTCTTTCTTTCTTTTTTTTTTTTTTTAATCGGATCTGAAAAGAAATGGAGAAATGAAAATGAAAAATGGTCAGACAGGAAGAAAAGGAAGATTATAATACTAAAAATTTGATGATGAGGTGATGTGTGGTATTGAAAGCTAAACTTGGGGTGGAACCACCACATGTAGGGGCTGGGCCATGATCCAGCCCTAGAGGACACTGACAAGACAGGCCATATCTACCCAGATTCATGGTGCTGATCCACACTGGAATAATCTGATGCTGTATATGAGTAAATCACAAGTGCTGTAAAGTAGGAATCAGTGTTTCCGTCCTGACTAGTAAACAAGTATTAGACTTAATGTCACTGAGCAGTGGTGTTTTAGGCAAACGGCTGCATAACTGAACAGCTGTAGTCTTGCATACTGCATGGAAAACCCAAGTTAAAACTAATTCAGTGAGGTTTCTCTGGATCTTCCATAATCTGCATAATGCTTTATATTGTTCCACATATTTTAGTGTGGAAAGAAAATGAAATCTGTGTAAGAGGAATCATATTCAGATTAGACAGTAGTAATCTTGATTTTCATATCTGTATTTATAGTTCTTACACTATAGAATGTTTCTAAAGGATGATGATTATGTGAAAAGCCAAAGCTCACAAACCCAGATTCAAAATAATAATTATCCAAAAAATGATTCACAGATATTAAAAAAAAAAAAAAAAAAGATTCTCATTTATTTCAACAAATTCTTAAATTGAACTTGAGTACATCGGTTGATAATAATCTCCATATACATTTGAAAAATGTCTTTATATTTTTTAAACATATTCACAAGATGACAGAGTTGGCAAATATTAATACCTAGATTGCTTTCCAAGTTTCTTCTCTCTTTCTTGCTAATCAATTCACAGTGACCTATTTATTAAGAAAATGTCACTGGCGAAAAATTACATGATATTTCATCTCTGAATATTATCTCCGAAATCTAGAGTGGGTAGGGAAAACTAAGTGAACCACTAGATAAGAGTGCAAAAGACTCCTGGATATGTTAGAGTTTGATGAAGATCCAAACTCCTAACACAAAAGGAAAAAAAAATAAATTTCCTTTGAGGAATTCTTTCCCAAAATAAACACTCAAATCAGTAGGTCACATTACTTCAGAGATGCTTTTTTCCCTCCTTCCATCCCCCCTCCCCCCAAAGTATGCTGCCTGTTTTATATTCAAAGAGCGCAGAAGAACATATTTTTGCATATGAGTTGGCAAAGCTCCTGGCATAATGGGAATATAAAAGTGAAATTTATGTTGTTCCCCTGAGCACTGGGTTTTGCATAACATGTTTTACATATCAAGCTATACTGACAAAGTGATATTTTTAATCTCCCACAAAATACAGACTACTGTTCCCAGGTGCCCCATGAGCAGTCTTTACTTGAGCAATCCCATTAACATCATTGGAATGCTACATGCATAGAGGGGAATAATTTGGATCAGCAGATCAGAGTCTGTTTTTATATGGGAAAACATTCGATGTGTGCAAGCATTACAGAATCCTCCCAGTAAAAAATTAACCCTACAATGGACGCCCGAAAGATTAGGTACAGCCAGCTAATAAAACTGATACAACACAGATTTCAAGAGAATGATAAAAGTAGAAGTTTTGGTTAGGCATTTAATGGCTGTTCTGATGTTTTTCTGTTATCTCTAATCTAACGGGAAAAATAGGAGTAATACAACCATATTTTAAAGAGCAAATTTTAAGATCCGCCATATGTAGTTCCATTTCTTGAAAGTTGTTTTTTTTTTTTTTTCCCTACGAGAAATATTTTATCAACTGAATGGATACCTTCAGCAAATTTGTTGGTATTAAGGGCATCTTAAGTTTATAATGCAGGACAAGAGTAACTAAAATGGTGCAGAAATTTATGAAACAGCCCTATACCATATACCAAATACTTATACCATAAAAGAAAACTGCACTTTCATTGATATGCAATTTTAGTTTACTGCTATAGATTCTATCAAGTGCAGTTGAGTAATGAAAAATTGGAATGGTCTTCAATCTTCAAACCTCAGTTTCAAGTTCACAGGTTTTGTGAACTGTGACTTCCACAACAGTTTCTATTGTTTACAATAATCCGTTTATCACTGATAAACTAAACTCTAAGCAGACTGGCCAAGTGTAGGACTCTGGCTCCACAGACTTGCATTTTTCAAAACTAATTTTGTAAATGTATTCCTAGCAGGCAACTTTTTTCACTCTGGTGATAAACTACCATTACAGTAGGTTCCTAAAACAGCTCTAAAATAATCCTAAACTGGAACAAAAAACCAATAAACCAGCAACTAGCACTATGAAATCAGGTTATGATAGGATGGCTTCAAAATATCAACATGTTTGACAGACAGGTATGAATTATTTTTTTTCTACATGTTTCACATAGCTCTATCTGCTTCAATAATTTTGCCATTTTTAGTGTGGAGCTGAATTATATAATCTCATTTAGGAAAGAGTGGGATGAAACAAGCAGAGGTAAAGTCTGTCACAGATATTCCAAAACCTTCAGAAGGTTTATGGAGGTGGAAGATCAAGCCCTGATTATAGGTAGAAGGGAGCAAGATTACACAGGAAAATACTGCAAAGCTCCTGTTAGGTCTTTCAAGAATGAGTAGTCCAAATTAATTCTTCATGTGATTCACCATTGCTAGTGCATGTGAAATGTTTCTATTCTGTCTTAAAGAAGTCCATGGGTCTGTGTATACGCAGCAAAAAGAACACTTTAGTCAGACGTTTCACTTCCTAAGTAAAAGACAACATCCTTCCTAACCTGCAAAACAGTGCTAGCAAAATCTTTACCCAGAAAGACAAGGAAGAGGAGTTATTACACATAAATATGATGAAGAAGCGCATTCGTTACATTAGAGAACACAGTAAGGTAAAGCTTCAACTCATCAGTAAATGTAAACTTGCTATAAGGAAGCAGAGTTTGTATCGATGAAATAATTTCTAAGGGCACATTTGACTTAATATCTTATAGATAGTAAGATTTAATAATGAGTATTTCTCTCAACGATGAATTTAACACAGCTTTGTCATTTTTTTCAACTGGAATGCAGCACTTCATGTTGTAATTCCAAAAAATATAACATTATCATTACCAGTTGTCTACATCAATTAAATTAGACTTAATAGCTCTATTAAATGATATGAACAACCACGAACAATTATAGCATCATGCACATATGCTCTAATTTTGCAAGCTATTTATTTTGCCTGTAAACACTTTATTCAGGATATTCTGTGATTTTATACAGGTGGACTTGGATTTTTTCATACTAGACTAAATGTAGTCAGTTTTAAGAGAACTTTCTGCTTTGCCACAAATTGTTTAATTGGTATTAAGTCAAGAGTTGGTAAAATGACAGTCATTTCAGAACTCCAAATCTTTCCACTGCACTATTCTATGACTCTGAGGGGTCCTATAAGACCCTTTCATATAGACATCCATGACAGCACAGAAACAAGGGATGTTTGCCTGTAGAAATTTAAGCTTTGTGATATTTCTGCTCTTTCAACACTGCATTGCAATTAAAAAAAACAACAAAAAAATACAAAAAACAAAAACAAAAAAACCAACAAAACAAATGAACAGACAATCAAAAAAACCCCACAACACCTAACTAGAATGAGAGCGGTGACTTTTTTGTTAGTCTTTATCACTTTTCGTGACTTTAGGCAAATCTGTGGCTCCACACTATATTGAAAAACTGACTTCCAAAGACAGGCAATTTCCCTGAGTTAATAAATGTAGCCTACAATATTCAGAAGAAATGCAATGAAAAAAATTCAGAAGATAATGAGGCTATGAATCTCCTGTTATCACTAGCTACACAAAATTCTAAGAAAATGCAGCCTCCTACGAAAAGGTATTTTCACTTTCCAACTCTTACCTTTACCTCTACAACTTTTTTTGTTTATGTGTAAGATCAAAAAGCGATGAAAGAGGTTTCCAACTTAAGACAACGGATTGCTTTTAAAAAATAACCTTTCCGAAAACATCATTTTCAGCAGCACATCTATAAACATGGAAATGGATTGTCAATGAATCAGAAAAAAACCCCATTCATTTCCAATTCATAGAACGTACATCTCTTTTCTCTGAAAGATTTTTGTATTACTTAGTATGCTTGAAATGAGATCAAACTTGATAATCACCCTCAGCATCCCCGCCTTAAAAAAAAAAATCACATATATATCTTACACTTACACTTACATACATTTACAATAACTGCGAAAAGAAATGTAAAGCAGAGTTGTGCACTTTTTACATTCACCTGACTTTACCTCAATGCCAGCCACACACTGTTCTACGTCAAGGGGCCCTAATACCTAAAAAACACTGTAAGGAATATTTGGTACTTATAGATCAACAGTGATTGAAATTGAAGAAATATATCTAAAATGTATTGTACCTCCTCTTCCTAAAATACATCTATAGAAAAGAAATGGAAATGAAATCAGTGAGAACACAGTGTCCTCTAATGGATTAAATTTATTCTGCTTTGCTTTAAAGTAGGCATAAGCATATCTGGGATAAGTTCCTTAGAGTAAGGAGATCATTCAGAAATTCAGTTTTGATTGTCTCTTGGTCCTACCTAATTTACAACTACTTTTTATGGAATAGAAAGCTATCTGAGTGCTATACGCTATCAGACATCTCTGACACAAAGAGCTCATTTAAGATGGCAAATATTTCTAAAAACTGTAAGATAACATAAAGCTGAGTAACTCAACCTAAAAATTTTGATTAGAATGCAGAAATAATCCTTGAGAATGAAGGACATACGTCAACAACATCCACATACAAAACTTCATTTTTTTCAGAACAGCTTTTCACTTAACTACTTTGTGCTGCAGATGGTACTAGATTGTTTTCCTAAATTGTCTAAGCTTCTTTAGGACAGAAGAAAGGAAACAGCCTTTCATTTCAGATTCCTAGGGTTTAGCTCTGTAGTTTAACTTCTGATCTTTTGCATTTTCAATGACTAAGGAAAGGAAAAAAAAAGTCTTTAATCTCTGTGCTTTTTCATCTATTTTTCCTGATCAAGTATAACGTCCAGACAGCATAGTATGCTGTTGGTTCACTACATCTCTAGGCTAGGAAATGTTATGGTTCCATCTGTAAGACATTAAAAGGCTCTTCTTATTTCCAAATTAACAGAAAGGTTTCATAGGGTAAATCACATAATAATCGCTGTTCATGGATAGAGTCAGTATAACCTGTCAGCTCTCTGAAGATATCAGTCTTTGTCCATTGACTAAAAAGGGGACATAAGAGATCATCTTGGCTTAGACATCATGCTTATAGGTGATTAAAAGTATGTAGACTAGACATTAAAGACCATTATGTAAGTTGAAACCAGCCAAAAAAAGCATAATTCCTGCATGGATAAGAGCGAAAAATCCTGAAATCCATTTCAAAGACTAGCCCTCAATATTTTCCTCTGAGTTCTCTTCACAAACAAAAAAGAAATCATACACAGCCTTTAATAAAAATCTTAATCCCATTCTAAATTTCACCTTCAGTATGAATGCTAAAAACTCAACCTTTCATGTTTAAAATGATTGTTTATTTTGTCCTGTAGAGAAAACCAATTCAGTCACAAAGTGTGTGAAACACACTCTTTCCACTGTCATTTACTTATATCCAAATCCTCAGGAAGTGAAGAGATGTAATTTTAGATTCTTAATGTATGAACGGATGGAAGCAACCATTCTTAAATATGAAGATTCCTAGGAAAGAGATGCAGTATTTGTTCTATTTCAGACTTGGAAACAATTCTTAATGAAAGTTTATCTCATGCAGATGAGTTTTTAGACTGAATTCCTCAAATTTGTTTCCAATTTTATCAGATTCTCTTATTTTATCCCAAAGCATCCTGTTCAGAGACAGAATAGACCAACAGCTACACATCATCCAAATACATAATGCTTGCAGCAACACTGATAAGCAAAAATTTGTGCTTACCTCTTCACTCAGCATTGTGTAGGAAGGACAGGAAGGGAAAGCAGTCCTGCTTCACATGTTCTTTTCTTGGCACCAGATCTTCCTAGGACACTGTAATAACTACAAAAACACATCAGTTTTAAAAAATAGTGAAAGTGGAAAAGATTCATTCAACAATTAACGGACAACTGCAAAATTTTCTATTCAGTCCTAAATTCTCTGGCCTACTGATGACTGGAAACTGTCTACATTGCACTTCACTAGTGAATAAAGCCACATTTCTTAGACATTTTCATAAGTAAACTTTTACATTGTGGCTGATATATTTTTAGCTAATTAGAAAAAACCCTTCATTTAATGCACTGTTTCACGTATGAGAAAAAAATAATATCTTCTATTATTTCTACTATTCCACTGAATTCCAAACCTACAATTAACTGTATGAACTGTAACTACAGTAAGGTTGTTCAATCTGAAGTTGAAACCACGTTTGAATGTATGGTAAGGTTTCAATTAACAGACTAAATAATTCTGCAATGATTTCTGGTTTCTTGTAAGTACTACGAATTGCACAACTTTATACTTCTTTTTGTAAAAGGGATAACTGTGAGCCAACAGTGTCTTCAACAGAGAATAGTATATGATTCTATACTGTCACAACCAAAAATTTTTCAGTCAGTATATAGTACACTAATTCAGCATTTTTATTACATGATGCTAATTCTATGCAATTTTCTAAGACTCTCTTGGTCAAATAGAGGCACGAGACATTTAATTTGACTTTTCTGGTTCTTAACCTCGGAGCTAAAATACGCTTGAGAAGTATTCATCTATACAGTCAATTTGAGGTGCTAAAGCTGTACAGTAATTGTAAAAAGTACTGTTCATGAGTCATACGTAGTAAAGAGTAAAAAAAACAAAAAACCAAAAACCAGCAAAAAACCCACAATTTTATTAATCCTACATCCAATGGATAGAACACTTCCACTGTGAGAACGAGCTGAGTTTGTTCAGCCTGGAGAAGAGAAGGCTCTGGGCAGACCTAATAATGACCTTTCAGTATCTACAGGGGAGCTGTAAGAAAGAAGGGGACAGGCTCTTTAGCAAGGTCTGTTGTGATAGGGCAAGGGAAAATGGTTTGAAACTAAAAGAGGGGAGATTCAGATTAGATATAAGGAACAAGATTTTTTTTTTTATGGGAAGGGCAGTAAAGCAGTAGCACAGGCTGACCAAAGAGGTGGAAGCCCCTGTTCCTGGAAATGTTCAAAGTCAGGCTGAACTGAGCTCTGAGCAACCTAATCGAACTGTAGGTATTCCTTTTTATTGCAGGGAAGTTGGATAGGATGACCTTTAAATGTCCCTTCCAATTCAAACAATTCTATGATTCTGTGTACAAAAAACACATTAATGGTTATAGCATGATATTTAGTCAAGAGGCGACTAGTCCCACAGATAGATTTTCAAAAAGAAATACTAAATCTAAGTGATGACCCTAGCAATGAGGACTAGGAGAGGCTTGCAATGCAGATGGGACTGTACCTCCAGCAATAAAGATTTAGAAAGCTTTGAACTAGTGAGACCATGGAACCAATCTTCCTGTAACACCACAGATTTCAATCACAATAAGATGTGACAACAGTAATTTATTCTTTTTTAACCCATTTCCATGAAACTCAAAGTGTTCCTTTACTGAAAACTTTTGAATCTTTTGAAAATTCACAGCCCCCAAAACCTCAATACAAGTTATGAAACAGCTCATCAGTACAAAATGTTACTATCTGGTATGTATTTAAACACACTTGTGTTTTTTATAGATTGAACGTATTTTATAGATAGTATTTTATAGATTGAATGTACTTCAGAAATGTCAGTATAGCTTTCATGAACCAACTGAATACGAAATGCAAAAAAAAGCCACCAGGTAGCAGTCTAAGGAAGACATGTTTCAGTAAAGGCATCAAACACTGATAGGAAGACATATGATCACACTATAATTGAGTAGTTTCAGTCAAAGTTATCATTCAAAGAAAAACTTGTGAAATATTAAGGTTTTGTTTGTTTGTTTGTTTGTTTTTAATATAGTTACACTAGTCCCAGATATTTAGAAACTTCGTACTAAACCTTAGAATTGTGCAGGGCAATGATCAGCCAGAAAATTTTTTAACACAAATAGCCTTAAGATGTATATCTCCTCAAAAGATGTTAGACCAAAGACAAATTGCTTATGTCTTTAATGGCATTAAGTGCATGAGGAAATCATTAAACAATATACAGGTAATTATCTGGAGTATGGATGAGAAGACATTTAAATGTCAGTGATTTCATTAATTTTATAATTGAAGATTAAGAATTGGCAGAGTAGAGGGTAACAAACCATGAATGAATGTGATTATAGGCTAATAGAGTATCAGATTCTTTCTGATTTCTTTGAACTAGCTGGGGCTAAAATACATTCAGACACACACAGCATATGTATGTAGAAGTCAGCAATGCCTGGAAATCACCTGTCAGGCACACTATCAAAAAAGATTCATATGATTGCTGTCTCTACTTTCTGGGCTACAGTTTGCAGATAGAGCAGAAAGATTTATCATGATGATATGAGTTATCTAACTTGCTGTTAAGCAGGGCTTTCATCCAAAATCTATTTTAGAAAGTTAAAATGCTAAACCTGTGCAAACCCTGAAGAGAGAATATACTGTGGAGTTCAAGATACTGTGAGGAGATTAAAAAAAAAAAAAATTAACAATGGCATTCTGGTTAAAAAGGAATGTTTCAGCACTGGAAAAGCTATGTT
Organism: Centrocercus urophasianus; assembly: GCF_019232065.1. Classification (NCBI taxonomy): domain Eukaryota; kingdom Metazoa; phylum Chordata; class Aves; order Galliformes; family Phasianidae; genus Centrocercus; species Centrocercus urophasianus. The sequence goes on along the minus strand of NW_024884733.1, from coordinate 7,712,739 downwards.
CAATGTGGAAGACTGTAAATGAGGAACTGATTAATTATCTATGCAGAAAAATAACTCAGACACGACATCCACAATCTTCCAGCCTTCTTGATCCCCCATCTCTGTGTGAGGGAGTCCAGTCTGCCTATATAAAGTGGTGTCCTAGGGACAGCAACCAAAAATTTGTTCATAGCTTTACTCACTTAAGATAACTAACTACTTCAGTTGGGATTTTCAAGGGACACTGGACTCTAATTGTCAGTAGTAGATAAGGAACTTTCTATTTCCAGCTCTAAGCCAAATTAGTGCTAAAGGAAGCAGCAGAAGTTACAGTCATCCTTTCTATAAGGCCACATTCTTCTAGAGTGGTGTGGCATCCTGAAACAATAAAGGAGCCTTTTATTCTATCTTGCTAGAACAGAAATGAAAACATTAGCAACAGTATTTCTGTGACATAAATTAAGAAGTCATAGTTTTTAGCATGCAAATTTTACTTTGTGATCTCTTACAGTAGCACTTATCTAATAGCGTGTTCCTTCATATGTAATTTATGTATACATACACATTTTATATAAATTTGGAGTCCCGGTTGTTTTAAAAGTTTTTAAGCTTTGGTGGAAACAACGTCTCTTGGTATACTTCTTGAAAGGAAAGGCACTGAACATCAATTTAGATGAAAGACAACAACAAGAGATTTAAGAGAAAAATACTGTAGATGCATGCATAAAATCCAGCAGATTTTGAGAAACATCTTGAAGAGATTTTCAAGATGCATGAAGAAAAAGAAATCAGTTATCTACTGATAACAATCAACAAATCTTTTGTCCACTGTACCTATGAGACAGTAAAAATACCAAGTAAAAATGAAATAAATAATTTTAAAAAAATCAATTTCTCTCCCTACCAAAGGCAAGAATGCATATTAGGACTGAGATTGTAGTAGAATACGAGCCTGGTAAGGGTGTGTTTTGCTTTGTTACTTTGTCAGGAAAAGATAACAAAGAGTCAGGTTTTAAGTTGTTTATTTGTCCCTGCTATTCAGTGCCTTGATAATTAAAATATAGTTTTCGTTCTTTGTCAGGCAAAATATTATGTAGAAGCCTAATGATGCCACCCCCAAGCATCATTAGGTTACTTGATGGAGGATATGATTTATGTATGTTGTAGAAGCATTTACTCCAGGGAACTTTTTCAAATCAGCAAGAACAGAATTTTGTTCACTGGTAAACAGAAATGTAACGACAGAATATTAGTTTTGGGTGGCTGATGTTTGATTTCCTGGAGTTATAAAGACATTCTGCTTTTCTACTAATGGCACTATATGTCTGTGATAGAAATAATTAATGATGACTCAACTTAGGTCAATACTGTGCTATAAAACATTGCTCAGTTGTACTCGTACATATATGTAATTTTTAGAGGATAAATCAAAGTTTCAACTTTTCAGAAAGAAAAAAGTATATCTCAAATTCCTGCACGTTTGCACACCTTATGCCAGAGTAAAAAAGGGACTTTCCATTTTCAATTCTGCTTAAACACAAAAGATTTCGTAGTCCCTTTAGTCACAAAAAAGTGCAATGCAACACGTACTTCACTTCTGACAAAAAGGTAAAGTGGAGAAATGCAATTACTCATAGCTATTACTGTAGTGCCATCCTCTACAAAGCTGAACAGAATCCAATGAAGAAGATGAACAGGATGAAGATCTTAATACTAGTAGAAAGAGAAAACATAACAATCAAATAAAAGGACTATTTTCTCATCCTCCCCTTTTCCCCAGCTGTAAGATTATTAACTTCTCACTGAATAATTAAAATGAATACAAGTAGGAACGATCACGGAAGTCTTTTCTGTGCAAGACACCGGTCTGCTGCATTAGGAACATTCATAGTAACCTTTCCTAATTCAAGTTTTGTTATGCTTAGCATTGAGATTGACATAATCTGAAATCAGGAAGCCTTCTACAGTTATTCCAGGCATCTAACTTCTGAAATTATTTTTCAAATGAAACATTTAAATCAATAATCAGAAAAAAAACCCTGTAGACTTTCAGATGAATAGTACTTAGGATACATTGAGTGAAGGACAAATCAATTCTAAGGTGCTATTTATTAAATCAGTCAACCCATGAAAAGATAGCCTATCCAAATTGACTCAGTGTAGTCACTCAGATAAAATTTGCTTGTTAACTGAAAAGAAACAAAATTAAGAGGAAAAAACCTAGGTGGATAGAGAGATGAATTCATCCGATAGCCAACCTTAATTTTCCAAAATTCTGTGAAACTCAAGAACTCTCTAGGTTTGCATACATCCAAGAAAACACACTTTAAGTCTGTTCAAAGTATTGCTGTGAGACATTATATATTATAAGATACATATCAACAATCAAGAATAATTCAGTGGTACAAGTAAAGGTTGAGAGCAAAGATCTGAGAGATGTGTGTCCATTCCCACCTAACACTGGATTACTGCCTTACCAATGATATAGTACTATGAGATTGAAAATCACCAAAGTTGCAACTGCGTTGAGAGAGCCATGGGAAATTCTTCCATGGAGGTTTGCAGAAATACTGACATTTGTCTGGGGTACAGAACAACTGTTATGCAATGGAATCAAAATCACGATATGAGGCTGAACTTTTATGCTTTATTCAAGCATTCAGTCATGCTGTTGAATCACTACATCATTAGAATTTTCACTCTGTGGCACTGAATATATAATTTAAGTTTTTAATGCTAACTATACAAGTACAGAGGCTTTTTTTTAATAACTTCAGTTCTGTGAGAGGGGTTCCAGACACACAAAAGCCACCTCCAATACATTTTTGAAGATTACATCTTGAGGTTATTCCATTTTCAAGCCACAAAGATGCAGAGAACGTAGTCAGCTCTTACCAGTTATAGGTAAAATAGAGATGATCAAAAGGAACAGGCTAGGGACATTTTGCTCCCTGAACTTACTACTACAGAACTCCTACTGATACATGGAAATGAAATGTGACATATGCAGAACTTAATGTGCCCTTCTTCTTTCCCAGATCACGTAGGCAGAACTAGAGCTACTTGCTTTATCAAGTAATCTATAAATCATCCTTTTCAATTTTTATGTCCCTAGATGTTTCCAGTTCTCAGTGTCAGGCTTCTATATATCTGCTAATCTAAGCGATGTATGGAGTTTTCAGTGCAGAAAGTGGTTTTGTCAGCAGTTGAGTTGAGGTAAGATAGGTATGACAAGCAAAATAATATTAAGTAAAGAAAAATAGTTCAAACTCAGGGTAAAAGGCTTAAGTCTCTAAAACTACCTCATACATCTTTCCTAGCCCGTTGAAAAACTTCCAAGAGTAACTTATTGAAACTCTCCAGCTTGCTTAAAAATCTCAGCATTCTGTGACACTGTATACACTAAACACAGGACACTTGTATAAGGCACAAGAGATGCAAAATGTACCTTGGGGAGAAAAAAAAAAAAATAAGATGCAATACTGGATGCAAACATTTTCTTTAGAAAAAAAGCACAATTCGGGCATATTGCATTTGTTCATTTCAATTCATCGAAATGATCTTAATAGAAGTAACCTTAAGGTTAAATAAATAAATAAGTAAAATTGCCAAAAGCATCTGAAAGTATTTCGCTAACCTCAGGCTACTTGGAATACAAGGTGCAGCAGTGCAGAGTTTTATTATGAAGCAATTATTATAATTTACTTTCAGGGTTGTTACATGTGCAACCTGCAGGCAAATGCTTCTAATCCCTTGGGTACAATTACCTCATGATAATCGTATCAGTTGGTGTCATACTTACTTTTACTCAAAATGAAATGCTCAAAGCTAAAATAGATACTTTCTGATTGTAGAGAACTCACAGACTTTTTTTTTTTCCTAATACGTTACTACACGGTACATGGCAAACAGCCTGTCAGCTCTGGATTCTTTTCCATAAGTAAGAACAATTAGATATAAGAGTAGCTCAATTGGAATCCCAGGTTTATTTTCTGAACAAGCTACTGCTGACAAAGCTTTTTTCTTTGGATATTAGATTCATTTTAAATTCATTTTATTTATAATGGTAAAGAAAACACTACCAAGAGGCTGAAGAAATAAATCTCTTCAAATTTATTCATGGGAAAAATAATGCACTTTGTAACACAGTGATGGTTTATCTTGAGATGCATACAATGGCAGCTTTTTGGAACTTGTTCATTAGTGTGCTTACAGTTCAATAGTAATTAGTATTAATTTATACCTATGTCAGCGGAACATATACAAAAAACAACTTGGACTTAAATGTAACTTGGAATCAAAGAAGCCAGGAGCAGATACTTTTCAGCTAGGAGCACAACTTTTTCGGGTACAGCTACCCTAAGAGCTTATGTGAGCTACAAGGTGTTAAAATGCAACCATCTAAAAAGTCTTGAAAGCATTTTTCTACTGAATATGCAAACAACTTCTTTAAAGAAGTAAGACCAGTAAAACAGAGAACTAGGCATGAGCTGCATGATTTGCGCATCTCCTTTTGTATATTTCTTTACACTATTTTGATGTCATAAATACCTTTGAAAGATTTTCCAGATCTTCTTTTTCTACCTACATTTGATGGTCTAAATGGACTCAGGCCCAGTTCATGGCAGTAAATGGACTCCATTTTCATGTTCTTATAGCAGTAATCTCTCTTCCAACCCAGCATTTCTAAAGAATTATCAAATTCCTTCTTACATATTGCACGTGATTAACATATTCCTGCCTTCTTCTCTGACCACCCTAGGGGATTTTAAAATAATATTTTAAACTATTACTCTTGAAAACAGAATAATTTTATGCAGTATCTGCAGTGAGATGCCACCGGGATCCTGATGAAAAGGTATTTGTTGAAGAGGTATTTGCCAAATCTCTGTTGATACATTTTAAAAATGCATTTACTTTTTGTTTCATGATTACATCATGAAACTACTGCAGTAGTTATGCTGCCTGCAATTTCCTTCTAGTCATTCCCAGAAGCTAAAAAAATATATATTTGACTCTAGCCCAAGAGCATGGCCCTACATTTTTTGTTCATTTATTCAGTACCTCATTGAAATCCAGACCTAACCAGAACAAATATTACATAAGAATATCACTCATATCTTCAGCAGCCAGTATGCAAACACAAAGCTGCATCCACAGCTTCCTAAAAACTGTTAGTTCTTTGTTAATTTCTGCTCTAATTTTTGTGATGGAACCCAAAGACTCTCAAGTACTTCTGATATTTGATGCTTTTTTTTTGTGTACGGATATTAATTACCAAAATATTGGGATGAAAAAGTAATTCCAGCAGAAGTAACCCCAAACATATCAAAGGCGACGAGGAACTTGGTAGCCCAGACTTTCATAAAAGCTGAGGAATCTCTTTTCAACAATGTAATCTTTTTCTATTTATGGAGAATAGTAAAGTTAAGTATGTTCAAACCTAAGTGAAAGATAAAAGCACCAAAAAATCCACTGGATTTTGCAGTTCATTGAAACAGAAGATACTCTTCCCACTGTTCATGAGCAAAACAATTTTGGGCATGCCAACTTATAAAACATCTAGGATTAGACTCTTAACTCCAGTGTAACTTGCCCTGTAATAGCAAGAGGCAAATTTCTGTAAACTGGGAGGAAGCTGTTTTATGACTTTGGTCTATAGCAATAAGTGACAATGTGTTCTATAGAATCATTTCTACAAGGTAGGCAAGTGAAAAAAGTTTACAGAAACAATCACACGAAGTCCCAGATGACTGAAGAAGTAGTGAAGTGTAGAGAATGCTAATATGTAGCCTGAATAAACAATGTCATCACATACTGCACTGAAATCTGCAGGTACCTGAGGGGATATCTGTCTAAAAGCTTCATGAACAATCACAAAAAGCTTCTTGCATATGCATTTCCCAACAAATACCAGGTTACACTACAGTGAACTTTTATCTTAAATTCCAAAGATTGCTATACTAAGCTACAGTACTGAGTACATTTCAGATGCATTTCCTTGGAGGTAGATGCTAAAGTGTCTAGGAAAGTGCAACACAGATATTCAAACCTGGAAATCTCATGTACACTAAAAATAATTTAGACTTCTCAAAAAAAAAAAAAAAAAAAATTCCTCAGTTTAGAAACAATAATATGATGTTATTCCATTTTAGCCACAGAAAAGTAGTAGCACTTTTTCTGTACATTACTAAATTTAACATACTTTGATATATTGTATAATAACATGCTTAGTACACAACAGACATCCTAGCAATCAGTTCATGGATTACCCTGAATTTAAAGGAACCTGTAAAAGTTATCTAGTGCAAATCCCCTTCAATGAACAGGGACAACTATGCACCGATCAGGTGCTCAGAGCCCCATCCAGCCTGACCTCGGGTGTCTCCAAAGATGAGGCATCTACTACCTCTCTGGGCAACCTCTGCCAGTGCTTCACTACTGTTCCAATGAAAAACTTCTTCCTTATATCCAATCTAAATCTCACCTTTTAATTTGAAATCATTTCCCCTTTCCTATCACAACAGACCCTGCTAAACAGGCTGTCCCCTTCTTTCTTACAGACTCATTTTCAGATACTAATAGACAGCTCTCGGGTCTCCCTGGAGCTTTCTCTTCTCTATGCTGAACAGCCCCAGCTCTCTCAGCAGAACCCCAGTTGGACTGAAATCTAAAAGAAGAGAACTGGTGCCTGGGAGTGCATATCTAGAATACCTCAAAACACACAGATTTAAAATAGTCAAATCATCATTGCATAATGCAAAGATGTCCCAGAATGGCTACATACAGTAAATACTCATCATTTCAGAAACATCATCAGGGACACGAAAGATGAATGAATTGAAATAAATACAGCAATTGAGCTCAAAAAAAAAAAAAAAAAAGAAGAAAAAAAAGAAAAAAGGCTCAGTCCACTCCATTCTTACAAGTAAGAAAAAGTAAATTAAAAAAAAAAAACAACAACAACAAATGAGCACCACTACATTCCACAGATAATAGCTGACACAATTCTGTATTAGAAATCTAACAATCATAAGCAGAATATATTCAAATAACTGAATAAAAAACATGCTCAATTGAAACCCTTGAAGAATACACCAGAATAACAAGAAAAGGTCTGATCAAATGGAAGGTTATGAAAGCCAGTGATTTGGTCTAAAAAGGAACATTACAAAGCACCCTGTCTGCTCTTAGAATCGTGCTTTTTCAATTAGTGTAAAGCAGCTTCTTCCCCATGCTGGACTGTGACAGAGAGAGTAACAGAGGGTCTGATAACCACAAGAGGAGCTGTCTGATTTGTAAGTTGCAGGAAAGCTTATGCCTTTCTTCCTGAGTAAAAGGCTGGTCAGCATGATTCCTCCTATCAAGAGCTTCTCCTATTATCTCAGTGGTCAAAGCAGTCTAATTTACATCAAAAACAATGTCAAAATTTTATTCTTCCATTTCTGTAACAATATAAATATTCTGTTGTTATTGGAAACAATTGCAACAAGATTAGAACCAATTGCTATGAGCACTCATGGCAACAGGTACAAAATTAATCATTGCCTGAAAATACATAATTAGTTCCCTTTCTTACATTAGAAAAAAAAAATGGATTTGATTAAATTATTCTCTCACACTCATTCATTTTCAGCAATGAGCTTTCTGAGTTGTCTTAGGATTAGACCTAGAATCTGTCTTGCCAAAGACATTAGAACTTTTGAAAATTGGGAAACATTTTGAAATCCATATAAATCTGAATGATGCGATTATATCTCTTCATTGCATCTTACACATTGAGAACAAAGTAACGTAAAACTTATGACAGCGTTCAGTATTTTGGAGTTCAGAAAAATAAAGCTGAGCAGGACTCAAAATTGTCATCTTATTAAAAAATTGAATCTAGATTACTGTAAAGGCAATGAAGTAAAATGCATTTTTCGGTAGGAAATTGAATTATATTTTGGCTCACCTGATGAAAGACGGTCAAGATACTCTATGGAAAGAGGAAGAAAGACTAACAGTCATTTCATCGTCTCCTCTGCTATGATCTAAATAGTTTCAACCTCTTTTGAAGTCTATTTCTCTGTGGCTACCTTGAAAAGTTTCACTGAATAAAATTAATAATAAATTATAAGAAATATTGAATCTTGTTAAAATGAAAAAAAAAAAAAAAGCTTTTCCCCAAAGGGTAAAAGATTTCATTTTTCCTTTGAATTTTTTTGGGGGAAAATATAAAAATATTAGATAAGAGAGAATGTAAAGGAAAGAGAAGCAACAGAGTGAAAGTGCTGTCCCTGTTACATTTTTGTCATTTTCCAGAATTCATCAGAAGCAATTTTCAACAGTTCAATCACCCGCTGTTCTGACTTCTTTCAAGTAATAAGGAAGATAGTATTTATGTATTTCAAAATTAAAGTGATCATTTTTATTAGTGGATCCCCATATGCTTTCCTCTCCACAGTCACAGTGTTATGATGGTAAGGAAATTGAAGATTCTGTACTCCAAGGTGTGTGTGCAAGGACTGGATGCATACTGAGGACTCTGAACCATGCACTTGAGACTGGATCATTCCTCTGCACAATGCCAAAGCAGAACATTCATACTGTTCAGCCCACAGGCTTCCTGAGCTATGCATGCAGGTAGCTCCAAAAGTAATAGCTCCTATTTGACAGAGCAACTTGTCAGCCCCAAAACACTGTTTTTTACTACAGTCACCAGCATTAACAATGTATTTTTTCAACCATATATAAAAGCTTGCATGCTGTGCTCATAACAATCATAATAAAATAGGAGGCATGACATTTGGGGCATCCCTTGTATAATGGAAAATATTTATCTCTCTAAGAAGTATATTTGAATACTAAGCGAAATAAAATGGAAGAAAAAAAGATACATTAAATTCTCAGAATATCCAAATTGAGGATGGGAGTCACCTTTCTTTCAAAACGTTGCTCTCTTCAAGCCATTTACAAACAAGAATTCCCTAGGGGTTTTCTGGTATCAGAATAAGAGTTTTGTTCCTATAATTAACCACAATAAATGGTTAATTTCTTGTCATTCACCATACGGGAAACATCCACCATTCGTGATACTGTGAACACTTTCATTACATTTCATTAACAAGAAGACACATTTCCATATTTTGAAAGAAACCTTAATGATATCACATTAACATCAGCATAAGCAGATACATAATGACTTTCTTTTCACAAAAATCAAACAAATTACGTAAAAATTACTGTAGGACAGAAAAATTCCATAATGTTGTGCCTCAAATTGTTTACACTAGTTTCCACATAGTACAAGATTTATAAAGAGGAAAATCTGTTTGGAAACAGTTTTCATTACAAAAATTTTGGGAGTTACTGAAACCCAGTGACTGATGAGAAAACAGGCTAATAATTTAAATATTGTTCACAATTACAATTGTATCACATAATGTATAAGATGATTTGCACAAATAGGATTGGGTAAATGTAAAGACTTTGAGAATAATTTTGTTTTCATAGCAATTAACTTGCTGCAGTGCAGTTCTACCACTTAAGTATATTTAGCTTGATCTGAACTACAAAGGAAATTTGTCTAAATATGATATAAATGTATTCTGCATATTTACTATCCATAATTTTAAAGGATTTAGGAGTTAGAATTTGTTTTCTGTTTTTCTTAAATCGGTACATAATTTCAAAGTGGAACATGAAAAGGTTTTTGTAGGAAATATGCTTTCCAACCTTCAAAGCTATTATTTTATCCACAAGTTATTTTAATTATTAATCATCATATATAATTTTAATGTGGATGAAATTAAATATGGCACCTGACACACATTACAATCAGTGCTATAATTGGTTTTAAAGAACATTTTAGCTCAAACAGAAAGCTGAAGTCATTTATAATGCTACAGAAGAACATAAGTTTTGATAACAAATGTGGTACAAACTATATCACCTAAGTTCCAAATAATTTTCACTTTTTTTTCTTTTTCTTTCTTTTTTTTTTTTTTTTTTTCCCTGAAGACAGTTATGTATAAAAGAATCTCTTTGGTCTCTAAAAAAATACTTTAAAAACTTCATTGTCTTATGATAAATAACACATGACACACAAACTCACAAATATTTACTGACTACCTTCCAACAAACCAGGTCCAGTTTCTAAGAAAAAGACTAAGTATCTCTGACATTATACTACATGATTGATGCTACATGATGGTAATCGTCACCAACAGAACATATAAAATCAAAGTGAAAAATGAATAAATTGTAATCCCACTGTTTGCCATAAATAAGACAAAAAGTTCATGCCTCCAAATTGGGGGGCTATTTTGATAGTACAGTCTCTGTACAGGAGTCATACTGAAGAAAAAGATCTTGTTCTGAAGCTGTTAACAGTGCTTTAAAGTAGACTTGAAACAAACATCAAGTGGAAGGAAATAATTCAAATTAGAAAAGGGGAAAGCAGAAAAAAAGAAAAAGTAGTACGTAAGTAACAAGACAAAAAGAACAAGTCTTTGCACAGCAATCAGGGGTCAATAAGAGAAAGCCGACAGTCAGTTGAGTGCATACATGCAGAAGTCTCTTGCAGAATAAAGCTCTACTTTACTCAGAAAAAATCAACCATACAAATTTCTAACGTGAGTCTGAAAGTAAAAGTTATTGCAGTCAGAACCCACAAACATATACACAGAACCAGTGGGACAAAGTCATTTTTCAATATCTCTTTTTAAGGTATCAAATGTGATTTAAAACCAGGTTAGCACAGAGAAAGATCTTTCTAAAAATTTAAGTTACTCTGCAGACCTGTTATCAAATGTTGAAAGTGTGGTACTAATTCTTTAACAGCTATCCATCTTTAAGAGCAAAATGGCAAAGGAATTATGAAAGCACTTCAGCAAAGCACCATTTCTCTTACAGGATATCAATTTGGGTATTAATTAAGATAAGATATTCAGAGGAGAAAAGCTCAGTCTGCACAAAGGTCTGCATAGAGGAAAAAGGATTAATTTGTACAGAAAAAACAAAGCCACCGGTCTTCCCTATAAGTAGCTTGTATGTGGATGCCACTACATGAGATTTCACTTGTTCATGGGGGCTTGTTAAAATCATTCTGTGGTTTATTTGAAATTACATGTTTTTAATAGAATTGGCTGATGATATCAGCCTTTAGTGAATACAAATTTTACTACGAACAGAACATTTCAACTCCAAAGCCAAAATTAGAGTCAGTTCTCTCACCTGTAATCATTCTGGCCTGCTGAGAAACAGCATTTTGTTACAGCTCTGTAACCACATTATGAAGTATCCAGTGCTTGGCCTGAGAAGGGGGACTGATTGAATTCAGGTGCAGATCATTAAAAACTAATGTGCATCACTCTCACTCCTTTCTTTGGCTTACCCCCTCCTCCATTTTTCTGCAGCTTCCCAGATTACACAAAGCATCTCTTCTCCTCATATGTACGGGCTCTTTTGATTCAATAAAGAACTATAAAAATGTTTCAAGAGGACTATACCCTTTTAATGACAGCAGTTTTAACAGCCACGATATGAAACAATCATCCTCATTTCTGCCAGAGAGGGACAGGCATAGATTGATGTCATCCTCAAACTAAAGACAGACAACCCTCAAAAAAATGCAACTGGCTGCTTTTTAAGTCAGACTTGTGCATCACTAAGCAACGTATTATAATTTAGGTAAATGTATTGCATTGGAGCAAGGATTGAGGTAAATAAGGATCCCGTGAAGTAAATTAACAGTATATCATGGATTTATAAAGCTGCAATGACATAAACTTTCTCTTTGTGATTTAAATGAAACAGAACAATTGTATGCTTCCCATGCACAGCTGTGAAAGGCAAATAAACACCATGGTGAAACTTAGAAACTTTCTGAATGCAGCTTTGGGTTTCAGTTAACATGAAGGTGACTCAAAGAAGATCCTTTAAGTTTGTGTTTTATGAAAGCAACTTAACTACACATAGTGAGCAATAAAAAACATTAGATCAGGTTGGTAAAGAATATAGGTTATTGCACAACTATAAGCAGTAAAGTTCAGCAGCTATGAGCTTCGTAAAGTCCAGAAACAGAAGAGGGAGTCTTCATTTTCTTACTCTCGAAGATAAAAATAGCAAGGACTTGTCCTTACCATAACAGAATACAAGCCAGGCTATGAATTAATAATACAGTAACTGATTTTGTTCAGGCACACAGATGCTGCTAAAAACTGAAAATAACTGCAAGGCAGTAGTGGGAGCATCCAATCATTCCATTCATAATTGGTTCTATACAGTCTCTATACAGAAACCTTCAGATAAAATGTACTCTAATTACTGAAGACATCTGTCTGTGCATCAGGACAAATATCTTACAAAGATGTTATCACAATCTGTAGTATACTGCAGGAAAAATGCTTTGAAAAAATAGAATTCTACGCAGTGTAGCTGAAGAAATGAGGACAAATCTCAGGGAGAAGGTTCTGAAGTTTCATAAAAACATGAAGTAACACTTGCATTTATAATTAAGGCAAACAGTGTGCAGTGTTACAGTTTAAACTCTTTGGAAAGTGCTGAAAATCTTCCAACTGTGAAACAGAATGCAATGTATAAACAAGCAGTTTGTAAAACATTTCAGAAATTCAAGTAGTGATATAATGCTTATTATCATTCATGTAACACAAGCAAGTACTAATGGCACCATGAGGCATGACTTTTTATTAGCACAATTTTCTCCTTGATGCTACCATTATGGTTTTCTTATAGTGACAAATGGCTGCTGCCCATTCCTACACCTGTTACTTTCTCCCTTAGACAAACTATGCTTTGCTTCTGCTCTCTCGAGTTTTAATAAATAAATAAATAAATTAATTAATTAATTAAAAAAAAGAAACAAAATAGACCCATTCTACCTTTATTTATTTTCTGTATTCATTTATGTCATGGTCTTACGTGTTTACACACATTTGAATTAGTCTCTTCTATATAAGTATTTACGCAAGAAACAGCAGTGAGCTTTCTCTTTTTCTTTTTGTTAAAGTAGGGCAACTCCACTTACAGAAAATTGCTGATCAGCTAAATTCCTGACTTGCACAGTTTCAGGACATGACTCATCACAATACATATAAAGACTTTCTTGCAGAGAAAGAAGTTTGCCACAGTGCTGACCAAAGTATTTGCACAAAGATATTCCCGAAGAAAAACAGTGTTTTTCAATTAGAGCATGAGACAGATAGTGTGCAGAGATTTTAAATTAAATAATGAAAATAGTTGAGACAGTGTTTTAGAATTTTTATTCTGCAAAAATGAACAATTTATCTGTAATGTATGAAGAGTGCTGACATTTCCATTTTGGATAATGAAATAGCATAACAATTTCATTTGGCAAAAGCTATGAAAAGATCTTCAAACAAAAAGAGGGTAATGTTTATTTTCACTATCATCACAGAGCATTTCTTACTAAAGATGGAAAAAATCTACAAAAATCTAACTTTTGGGCAACAAATCATTAAACCAATATAGCAAAACATTTCTACTATTTTTTTTTTTTTTTTTAAGTGTCTGCATTTATGGGAAACATAATTATGGAATTAGCTGTGTATTGAATGATTTACTACTTCATTATTAACTAAAGAATTTTTTTGAAATGCACTACTGTTGCTGATGAGCAAAAAAAACCCCATTCAAATATTTATATTCACTAAAAAAATTTATACTGGAAACTCCAAATTTCTTCTACTTGTAAAAGGAAAGCAAGCTCATGGAAAAAGACAATAAAAAGAAAAATAGTTTACCCTTTATGCCTGAAATCAATAGGTTAATCAAGAGAATCTTAAATTATGTTGAATGCCCTACAGAAATGAACCACTTCAAGATACATATTATCTTTACAGAGGACGAGATAACCTTAGATTGGGCATTAGATGTAGTGCACAAAAAATTGATTATTTCTCTTAAACCAAAATGTACTTAGGCTAAACAAATGGAAACCTATTGCAGAAAAGACAGTGAAATATGATTTCACAAAAAAACTTCCTAACATTGAAATAAACAAAACTGTTGGATACAACTTTCCTAAAATATTTCAAAAAAATAAAAAAGTATGTCATCACACTGGTTTCTAAATAGAAAAAAAAAAGTCAGAATTAAAATAAAACAGTAAGGAATTTAATCTGAAGAAACTTGAGTTGTTACTGTTGTTTTGATATGTTTTCAGAAAAACAGTAATTGAAAACCATCAGCAATTTGTTTCTCATCCTGCATCAAACAAATCAGTGAATCCTAAAAAGCTCTGAACATGACAACATATGCACCAAACTGCATCAGAGCGAGAAAAGACAGTGTGATTTTAAGACTGTATTACAAACTTACGTTGAGAGATGACAATTTGATATGTCAGAGGGGTGTATAGCCCAAAGTCCTCTGACTTACAGCAGTACACAGAAAATTCTGTTTATGCATTAATTCTGAAAGTAGGTTTCTGTGCTGTATAAGGTAGGAGCTACCCAAAGAAATAACAATCTATTGCATTGGTGAAAGTTGCTTGTTACTGTTTTGGATACTGAACACATACAAAGAATGCATACACAATGCTTTCATGCCTGAGTTGGTATCATCCTTATGCATTCTGATCTGTTAGGCAGTTTGTTTACAACTGATGTATGGAAGTCAACAATACAGCAGCATTCTAAGTCACCTAGGCATGAGTCAGAAAGGTATCGTAAGCAGACATCCTGCATTAGTCAGGTTAAATCTGATACTGAAGGAGTCAAATCTGTTGTCCAAATTTAAGCATTAAGCATTGCACAGCTGATGGATGCAACGTCAAACAATCACAGAATTGCAGAGGCTGAAAGGGACCTCTAGAGACCATTGAGTCCAACCCCCCCTGCCAAAGCAGGCTCTCCAGACCAAGTTGCACAGGTAGGCTTTCATTTGAGTCTTGAACATCTTCAGAGAAGGAGACTCCACAACCACGCTGGGCAACTGTTCCAGTGCTCCGTCACCCTTACTGCAAACAAGTTCCCATGCGCATTTGTGCTGAACTTCCTATGCCTCAGTTTGTGTCTTTTTCCCCTTGTCCTACTGCCACATGCCACTGAAAAGTGCCTGGCATCATCCCTTTCCCTCACACATCTTAGATATTGGCACACACTAACATGAAATGCATAAGATTGCGCCCTTTTCCAGTAGCAGCTGCAAGACTGGCAATGCAGGCTGGTAAACATCACTAGCTGCTTTTGCTTAGGCCACATCATCCCCAGGGAGTAGAAAAGATTTTCCAGCCTTAACAGAAAAGGGTCTTAAAGTTCCATTCTTATTACCAATGCATATCAACAATGCATATCAAAGCATCAGGACAAACTGTGATAGAGTCAACTATGTATGATATATTTCACAGAAATAAGGTATTGAGTAAATGACGCAGAGGTGTAAAAGAACTCATTTGAAATTGAACAAAAAATGTTATCATCAGTTATTTGTCGAATGGTCACATAGTTTGATAGTGCACTGACAGAGATGAAAGACAGTTACAGATACTGCACATACATGACAGATGTTAAGTTTTCCATAGGAGTGTTGTCGTGTTATAATGTTTGCAGTTTTTTAGGTGTGAGATTTCAATGTAACATTTTCTACTCAGCCTCATATGTTCCCTTTTTCAATACCAACACTTTCTCTCAGGGAAAGAGGATGTAGATGTGGAAGAAATTTCAAGCAGTAGTGTATTTTGAAATATTTCACAGACAAAATTGAGAACATATCAGAAAGATCAGATAAAAAACAGAGCATAATTCTGCCTCTGGAACTTCTAGAGCAAATATTTCACTCTGGGGAGCAGTTTCAAACATAAAACCAGAGAAAAATATACTTTGGCAAGTATATACAAGTTCACAGCAGGCATAAATGATCAAGTAGAAAGTGCATGAGAAGTGAGAAAACTCCAGGACAAGTTTAACATCAATTAATTTACAAGCTAATTGCCTGCTACTTCGCTAAGCTTCTACCACTTTCAGAACTCTCAACATGAGTTTGCAAGACTAACTTGTAAAAAATTATTTGCCATTACATTAGCTTAGCCTAGCTGTCTGCCACTAGAAGAGCATATCTACCTTCATGGTACTTAGCAGTAAAATTGAATAGAAAAAACTGAATGGAAAAATCGAAGAGAACCAAACAACGTCTAACCAGTAAAGGTGTAGAGAATTCTTTTTGTATATTCTGCTATTGAGGAGTGATCAATACCCACGTACTGAATGTTATTTACTTAAAAAGTAATTCATAAAAGAAAATAATACCTATATTACAGTATAAGAGAACAGTGCAATTATCAGAAAAATATTAGACTATAAAAACCTGGAATTGTTGCTAACATGGAACATAGGCTTGAAGTGGAGTATAATTATACCACAGACGTGCAGTTGCTGTAGGTACTTAACAGTACAAAGCATCATCAATCTTTATTCAACTTTTCCATTAATTTTATCCTGTTGATTTTTTTTTTAATTTATGATGGTATATGACCAAACACATTGTGATCCAGAAATCTGAAATACCGATCTAACCACAAGTATGAATTTATTATTATGAAATGCAATGAAATTATTTTCCTTATTTTGCAATCATAGATTCACCAGTATTGGAAAAGACCTCTAAGATCATCCACAGAATCACAGAATCACAGAATCACAGAATCACCCGGGTTGGAAGGGACCTCAAGGATCATGTAGTTCCAACCCCCCTGCCTAGCAGGGCCACCAAACACACACATTCAGATCAGGTTGCCCAGGACCCCGTCCAACCTGGCCTTAAACACATCCAAGGACGGGGCATCCACAACCTCCCTGGGCAGCCCGTTCCAGGGCCTAACCACTCTCCTTGTATAGAACTTCCCCCTAACATCCAACCTAAATCTTCCCTCCTTCAACTTGGATCCATTTCCCCTAGTCCTGCTGTTGTCAGCCCTTTTGAAGAGTTTACTCCCCTCGTGGGTGTAGGTTCCCTTCAGGTATTGATAGGCTGCAATGAGGTCACCCCGCAGCCTTCTCTTCTCCAGGCTGAACAAGCCCAACTCCCTCAGCCTGTCCTCATAGGGGAGGTGCTCCAGCCCCCTGATCATCTTAGTCGCCCTCCTCTGGACCCTTTCCAAAATCTCAATGTCTTTCTTGTACTGAGGGCTCCACACCTGGACACAGTACTCCAGATGGTGCCTCACAAGAGCCGAGTAGAGAGGGACGATCACCTCCCTGTCCCTGCTGACCACCCCTCTCATGATGGAGCCCAGGATCCCATTTGCCTTTCGAGCTGCCAGAGCGCACTGCTGGCTCATGTTCAGTCTCTCGTCCATCAGGACCCCCAGGTCCTTCTCTGCCGAGCTGCTCTCAAGGACCACTCCTCCCAGCCTGTACGGGTGCCTGGGGTTCTTCCGGCCCAAATGCAAAACCTTGCACTTTGCCGTGTTGAACCTCATTAGGTTCACCCGAGCCCAGCCCTCCAGCCTGTCGAGGTCCCTCTGAATGGCATCCCTTCCTTCCACCGTATCAACCGCACCACTCAGCTTGGTGTCGTCAGCAAACTTGCTGAGGGTGCACTCAATTCCCTCATCTAACCATCCACCTATCACCAGTATTTCCCACTAAAACAAGTCCCTCAGTACAACATGTAAATGTTTCTTGAACACCTCTTAGGATAGTGACTCCACCACCTCCCTGGGATGGATTTTTTTTAATCAGTCTTATAATGGCATTATGGTATAAGGCCTAAAAACTAACGTTTAGCAATTGTTGATTGATTAAATGACAGACCTTTAGTTTGAATCTCTATATTTTTGAAAAATTTCAATGCTTTGAATTATTTTTAAATGTCCTGACATTAGAAACCCAGATGGGAGTGCAGCACTATTTATCAAAGTAATTTAAACACTGACAAACAATTTTTTAGTATGTGCATTAAGAAAGGCTGGTAGAGTTCACTAAGTAATAAACAAAATAAACAATATCTCACAATCACTGGAAAAAAAAAAAAAAAAAAAAAGTTGATTTTCAGAAGACCGTAACTGCTTGGCTTCTGCATAATCTGAACATCTACCATCCTCAGGCTCTAACAAATGTATTAAATGTATAAAACATTGAATGTTATGGGTACAAATGTACCCTAGCACATTAACTTCGAATTCTCAAATATAATAAATGTACTTTCTGTGTTATCTGCCATTGTAACGATGAGGTCGGCTGCTCTAAGATCAGATCTCATTTTCCTTAAGACAGCTGGCTTAAGCAAAAACTGAGCTGCCTTCTCTTCAAAGGGCACTTATTGTGATGATTGTTTAGCATCCCCTCCTCTTTAAACATTTTTAAAGAAATTAAACAAGAAGAAAGAAATTACATAAATTACTCTTCAAAAATGCAAAAACTGTGTATGAAGAGTAATGAGACACCCCATGATCTTCTGTCAGATGTTTCATATGGAGTTTGACAGTTCAGATGTTCCTTCAGGAAAACAGAGGTTTTTTCCTGTTTCCATAATCTTGAAAACAACAGAATAGGAAGGGCAACAGCATCCCACGCAGTGGGAATTGAAAGGACTTAAAAACCATGGCAGCTTTAAAATGCTCTGACAACATCAGGGAAATTTAGCTGGAAAAATTAACTGAAAAACATCAAGAAGTACCTCATGTTTAGGCTGTGCTTCAAAAATTAGGTAAGTACATAGATCTACTTCAAAACAGAAGAGAATGCAGTACTGTGCCTCATTAAAACTTAATGTTAGTACACGCAGGATGCATTGCTCATTAATTAAAAACAATTTATGACATTTTTTGATTTTCTGTATTATATGTTGCAGAATAGCTCTCATTGCAATCACATTCTTGTTTCAAATTAATCTTCTCAATTTCAACTACCATAATTATAGTTCTGTACTGAATCATCAATATCTGCATTCTACTAACTTTCAATAGCAATAACCTAAAAAATGAACAGCTTAGCCTATTATTTTACGCACAAAAAATATCAAAGAAATTGTGTGCAATAATACTCTGAAATAAATGGTCATTAATTTCAGTTATTTCAATTCACACCACTAAAATGATGTACAGAGACCAAAGATAGAAGGAAAAGGAATATTTTTCCACAGAAACAAAGGATGTATGAGGGAATATCTACATCTTATTGAAGTGATCTTAGAAGTGTAACCTTTTACACGGGAGGGAAAAAATTGTTGCAGGAAACCTTGATAGTTCTAGGTTCTTCCTCCATGCACATATTTCTCAAAACAAATTTGAGGAGACAACTCTTGCTGCAGATCGCTATTCCCAAATTCTGGTACTTTTAAATTAGTTAAAGATAGGATAAGCTTTTTAAGTTCTGACCATTAACTGGCAGTACTGTTCATGACTGAATGAGTATAAAGGTTTTACTCCAGTTTCAGGATGTCACTCTCTATAAAATCAATTTTAAATAGTCATTAAAATGTGCAGGGTCCTTACACTGAATTTGCTTATGAACAAATAAGAGAAAACCGAGGTCAGGTAATTACACTCCTTTAGATTTTATCTTTGTAAATCAGAGAATTGCTGCTCAGACAAGAACTCTGAGAATAACTTTCTGCCCATCTCCAGTCTGTACTCAATCAGTGCAGTGAAACTGGCAGAAGTTCTTCCCAAAATTAGTTCAGTCTAAAGAGAAAATCTGCTGGTAGGCCGTGGTTAAAGAAATGGTGTTTGCTGCACTTATGGAGAACCTAGTTTAAAATACACATGTAGTTCTACCATAATGCAAATTCAAGAAACTTCTACAGCAGACTTATTGCCATCATTTCCATTTCTTAAACAAATGCAATAAAGAAGCATGAAAGGGCAAGATCATAACTTGTTATTATGAAATAACACTAAAAATATAAAACTAAGGGAAAAGAAATCAATTTTGGGGATATGTAGAGTACAAATTAATCAGCTGCTTCTACACAGATGATGAAACTACTCTTACTGTATTTGCTCCAGTAAATCTTCATGCTTACTTCAACTGTGCTAAGACAGTGAACACTATACAGCAGAGCCCTCATCAGACAATCAACGTAAATGACTCCAATCATAACTTATGGAAAGAACAACTATAAAGACTACAACCTTTACCACAGTTCATTCAATACCACTTCTGGTATGTATTGTTAGTCAAATACTGCAACTGATTTTGACAAGAGCAAAGTTGTACTTCAACACTGAAATCGATTTGTATATTCTTACAATTTAGTACATAGGTTACTCTGAAAGTAATGTCTCCTACTTATTTCCATGGAAACTATGACACACAAACAGCACTGGATAGAGCAAATTCTCAGCTACAAAACACTACTTTGTTTTTAACACAGACACCACTATTAACTATATATTTTTTTCCAGTGATGAACAAGAACCTGCTTGCTATGCTCATTAAAATCTGCACCAGCTGGTGTGACCCAAAGCTCCATAGTGCCTATGACACTATAATTACATGGAAAATATTGCCCACACAGTCCATCTTTCATTAGTCCGAACAGATGGAATACACAAAGCACCAAATCTGAAATATAATCTAGGTGTCCAGTCCAGTTGAGCTTGACAACATACTCAATTTCTTCAAACTGTTAGGGTGCCTGGTGTTATCATATTGAAAGACAGAGGTTGTCTTCTTCAGCCTGACTCTTCAGCTTAGTCAGTGCCATGATGCAGTGGTCAATTTTCTTTCAAAATACTTGTCTGATTATCTTCAATTTTACATTCCTTACTTTTTTGGTCATACCTTGTTAATCACTAAAATTTGAAAGCACTTCAATTCTAATCTTCAGCTTTATTTCATGTTTATTTCATGTTCATGTAGGAAGTCTAGCCGTGGCACTCAACAATCAGTGCTGCTGTTGTCATAACCTCACAAGCCCCAGCTGCAGAAAGAGATCTTGTTTTTCAATGGTGTTACTCATGCTTTTGGACAGACTGATAGTAAAACTGGCAGTAATCCAGAGTGTGTAAGCGATAATCGTTTTACACTACCACAATGCCACTGACTCCAACATCACAGTTACCTCTAATTTGCATTGCCATAAATCAAACTGCAATCAGAGTCTTGGGGTACCTGTGAGACAAATGCTGACATTTCTGCATAATTACTGTTGCATATTGAATGGCAGTTCATGTCCTACCAATTTTTTCAGAGTTCTTTGCATTGTTTTCATTTGCTTGGATTTACCTACCTAATTACCTTTCAGTGGTGGCAACAGCATACACGCTATCAGGGCAGCATTTGTTCTGTCAGTTACAGCAATTGCATACGTTACTGAGGTCTAAAACAACCATCAGGAGTGAAAGGGAAAAAAAAGAAAAAACTCCAAATAAAAAAAGAGAGAAATAAATGCAAAAAAAACCCAACAACAATAAACAAACAAACAAAAAAACCCAACATAATAACGTAAAAATATCAGTTCATAAACTGAGTTTTTCATATTTTTTTCTTCCTCTAAAAATAGCAACACAGGAGTAAGGATAAAAAGCATATTAAATGCTTTTTTAAAATGCAACAAAAAGAATAAAGTGAAATTCTACATAATGACTCAAGGATTTCTTTTGTGAGTGAAGAAAGCAGAAGAGGAAGAAAGGGCATTTTAACTGTAGCTGATTTCCACAGCCACATATGAGGTAACTCTACAGAAAATGTTGCTGTTTGCATCTTCCTGTCCCTAAGGTAAGCATAACTCCCTGGGATATGAGCATTCCACAGTTATTGCAGAATTGAGCTAAATATAGATATCTAACTATTTTCAGGGGTGTACTTTAAATTTCATTTTTAAGAAATTTAAGAAGGCCAGATACTCTCAGTTTGACTGAAGGATATTTTAGAGAAACTTTAATTTAAAACTCTTTTAAAATTACATACTTCAGGCACTACTGACAACTAAACTGGCCAGTGCAATATGAAACTCATTATGAGCTAATTTATATTGCTCAACTCTGTGCTGTGTAGACTGATATAGTCACCTCGGTTGAGAATTTATACTTTCCATTGTATCTCTTAACATGCAGCTTATGTTTTAGGATTACCATTGTAATCCCATCCCATTCAATGCTGCCAATATGTAATCCTGATTAATTTTTGATCTGCACTAGATAAAATGTAGAACTCAATATAAAAAGATTGCTCTTCTGGATTTAAAGTCATAAATACGCATGGAATATAAATGCTAGTATTGTTAAGAATTCTGCTTCCACAAATTGAATATAACTTGATATAAAAATAATAAAAGGGACACAGAAATAAAGCCAACGTTTTTTTCCTAGTAAAGCAGGACACCAAAGTGTCCTAGCAGTAGAATGGGATGCAGCCACTTTCGCTTTACTTTTTAATTATTAGATAAATGAAAGAACTGTGTTTTACAGAAGCCCTGACTCGTACCCTGCTAAATACAAAAATGGGATTTCAGCACTTAAAATTCTACTAAGAAAAAAACTGGCTCTTAAATCCCAAACCAGTGTTGCAAACCCTTACTCAGCTGCCACTTAAGCCTAGAGGTACTCAAATCAGCTACTACAAGAAATGTGCCAAAATATCAAAATTCTATTTACAGATATTCTTGGTAACCTTTAAATCTTGAGATGGCCAAATAAGCCAGTACTTAAGGTCAGTCAGGTGCTATTAAACCTGTCACACTGAATTGTTCAAAAATCTTAAATTACTCAAATTTTTCTTGGAAATATATGGTGTATGGAGTGAGAGTAGCAATGAAAACTAAGTCTCTGAAGCAGAAAAATGAGAAGAAAGTAATGCTGGATAGTAAATTGCTGGATAGTAATAACCAAAGAGATTTCACAGTCAAATCTCAGATGCCCTTTAAAAGATAGTAACAGTTTTTCTCTCATAAAGAAGATCTACCACAAAACAATACTGAGATGTATTTCTAAAAGTATACACATAACAAATGTCAAATATATGTGAATGCAATACCAAATAACATTAAGAAGAATAACAGGCATATAATTAAAAGGAATAAACAACAATAAGAGCAAATGAACCCAGAGCCACATTCTCTGGTGAAATTCTTATAGATCAAGCCAGGCATCTGCCATGGGGTGCCAGGGCACTGAAAACACCTTATTCTATCTAGCTTTATTTTTCATTTCTCCCTCTATCCTCCCTTTGGGTCTCTTAGTAGAGCTGCTTTCCATTCTGCTGCATGTAGATGTGAGTGGACTAAACATATCAGTTGCATGTGATTGCAGAGGCTGGTACTTAATTATCTAGCGGTAGAAGAGTCAATCATCCTATAAAATTTCAAGAGTGGAATGTTAATTTACTTGCCAACTGATTTAAGTGGAAAAAAGTATATGCTCAAAATTCTTTAAATTGTGTCTGTGATATTTTCTCCACTGATACTTCCAACTCTAAGGATTCTATGATATATAAAAGGTGGTAAAATGTGGTCATACAAATAACTTCTGTGCATTTGAATATGGGCACATGTGGAGGAAGGAGCATATTTATAACCAACTTTACTTCAAAAAGAGACATTTTTTAAAAGATAAGGTCTTCACAGAGTATGCAAAAGACAAATACTAAAGTTCTGTACAGTATGCAATTTATCATCTTTATGCTCAAATTCTGGAACCGCAAAGCAACATGATTATTGCAGTAGTATGAAAAAAACCCAAATGGTAACAAAACACGAACAACAAACAAAATATCAGTTTAACAAGAAACCAAACACAATCTTATGCATCTGAGCTTCTACGGTCAATCAATGGTTCCTCTGTTGTTATTAAATATTTTTTCTTTCTTGTCTGATGCTACTGTTATGGCTTACTAAGCACTCACTGTCATTGCTATTTATGAACTGCAGACACCTGCTCACTAAGAACTGGACTGAGACCAGCTGGAATAGTTATCCTTGTCCAAATAAAGCTCCATAGCAAAGCTTTATAGCATGTTCAAAGGACTACATGAGCTGGCTAACAAATCCTCACAATATCATCTTTACTTTGGATCTTCATCATGGAGACAATATAGAGCAGAGGAATTGGAAGAAGACACGATGTCATTCCCCTTTGTGGGAAAAAGAGAGATTGAGATTAGGAATTGATAATCTTGCAACTGTTCGTTTGAAGCCTGTTGGACAAGCACTAATGGTCAATCAAAAAAAAATAAATCTATGTATTACTTATCTCCACAACTTTTGTTGTGATTTCTGAAAATTAACATTAGTTCACTATTCTGAAGAAACTCAATAGTTACTAATTTACTTTTAAGTGGATTTATAAATATATTAATACAGATAAATATAGAATCTACTCAACATTAAGTGATTGACTTTTCTTCTTTATTCATTTATAAGAGCTAAGCAAGTATTATAGTATCAGGTGTTTCAATCAGCTTAAATCCTTCCTACCGCATGGGAAAATCTGCAAATACTGATAAGAAACTAGTGAAGAGATTGATCAGCATAGAATATAC
Source organism: Centrocercus urophasianus (assembly GCF_019232065.1). NCBI lineage: Eukaryota > Metazoa > Chordata > Aves > Galliformes > Phasianidae > Centrocercus > Centrocercus urophasianus. The sequence goes on along the minus strand of NW_024884733.1, from coordinate 7,688,314 downwards.
ACCTGTTTATTACACAAATACATCACAGTTTAAAATCTCAAGGACTTAATCAACATGAAGAGAGTTTCTGGGGAAAAGATTTGGAAAATTCATATTGACTCCCCCTTCTGTGAAAAACATAGGAACACTTATTGACATAAGCAAATTTGCACATAAAGTTCCTATTTGTGAAGTTAGGACTTCATAGGAATTCACCAGGGGGGATTGCATCTAGGTGAATATATTTCATACAACTTCTTAAAAAAATAAATAATAATAAGATATTAAGACAGATTTCCATGCTTGAAGTAACAAAAACTGCAAATAGAATCCAAAATTCTGGCATCAGCTTTAGGGTAGGAAAGACAAAACGAGTCTTATATTTGCCAATTAACAAGAACTCCAATTGCTTTCAGTTAGAAACATTTTGCTCATTTTTTTTTTTTTTTTAAACAGATGATGCACGTATAATAAACACGCATGTGGTGGAAAAGAGTCATTTGTCCCACTATTCTATAATTGAAACTGTATGAAAACAATCAAGTCTTCCTCTAGAGGACTGTAATCCTTACATTCCTGCAAGACACAATGAATTTGCTCTGCTGTATTCATTTTCAGTACACTGAAGATCGGGCTACATTTGAGGAGCAAAACTGGGGAGTAAACTGTAGTATTGACTACTGAAAAAAGAAAATAGAATTTTTCCATTGAATTCTCAACTCAAATTCAGGACAAAAATAAATCTGTCCCTCATGACTTCCTAAGCATTGCTTGTAATAGGTACAGAAAAAGCATTCTGGGAAAATAGAGAGTCCTGAAGAGGAGATAGCACCTCAGAGAAACCTACAATTGCAAAGGTTTATTGTTGAATACTGACCATTCATGGACTACTCATGGACTATTCATGGACTTCAAAACAGAAGGAATATGCTGTTGATACAGGAGGATGTAGTATAATAAAAATAAAGCAATCAAAAGATTCCTCTATAGACAAGAACCACTAAAGCCAGTAGAAAACAAAAAAGGGGCTAAAATGAACAGAAATAAACAGTAAACCAAAATTATAAAAAAAAGAAATAGATAATGTTGAAATTGGTCAGAAGGACGATGAATGAAAGATGAGAAGGTACTTAAATGATATCTGAGCAACGATCAAATACCATGTGTTTAGGGGAAAGGTCTGTCACAGAACTGGAACAGAGCATTAGCATCAGTTATCACAATAGACTACTTAAGAGAAGATTGCATGTTTATGCTGAAGAAGAAATGATTTATCCCTGCCTAATTTATGCTCACTAGAACTGGTTTAGAATACATCATAGAACATGCATAAGGCTATTTCATTTTATTTCTAGTTTTTAAAGACCTCAGGTTTCAGAATATTTTTCTGTTGCTCAGGGCTGTTGTCCTGCAAGGATAGACAACTCATGTTTTAGACCTTTCAGAATGCACTAGGGTAACACAAGCCCTCAATCTCACTGAAGAGGGTGACAGTGATCCAGTGTGTAATAACAAACTAACAATGGCTGTTTCAGATCCTACAAAACTGTCTGACTTCATCATCAAATGCTGTGACAGAACAGTAACCCACAACAGGCAATGAATAGTTGTCTGCATTCAGATTTCCCCACAGCATTGGTCACTTCTAAAAGACACACCAAGAGAAGGGATACATCTGAAACAACACGTATTCACAGGCACTTAAGAAAAGGCACTCAGCTTTTCAGTTATGATGAGAATCAAAACTTCTATTCGTGTTAGTAGCAGAAAATGAGGTTGCATTTGTTTAGAGCTTCATGTTCACATTAAATGCTACTTAATTATGTTTTCAAATTTTAGTTCAACAATTTTATTTAGACTTACATTTCTGCCCAAGAAAAGGAAATACTAAAATTACATTATCAAATAGCTGTAACTGGGAAATTTTAAAGCCTCAGTCCAAAACATCTCAGATATTGAAATCTTCCCTGGACTGTCAGCGAAGATTATCGCTTTCTTCCTGGGAGTATTCTTAGCTTTTTTTGTGCATACAATATGCATATAATAGGATAAAACTTTCTAGTAAGCTTCTGAATAATCCTTAAACTAACAACTTCCTTTCTTTGTCAGTTTATTTTATCAGTAGGATCATTAATTTACCTTTCCTGTACACTTCTAAAAATATAACTTTGTTATTCATGTCAAAATAATAGCTGTGCACAGAACACCTTCAGACACTATAGCTGCTCTGATAAACACTATGCTCTGCTGTAACAAAAAGTATTAGTTGCAGTCCTTGATTTAAAAAAAAATCTACAGGACCAAATTCAAACATATGAATTAGTATTTCTGAGCACTATTCAAAATGGGTTATTGTGATAGACGTGGAAAATTCAAGTGGGTTTGACAGGCTTAAGAAAATTCTGAGAACCTGTATTGCAAACACTATCAATCATTGGAATTTTACCATATAGACCTTGGGCCAGGAACTGTGAAACTTCATCCTTTAAGGTGCAACTGCATCTACCTTCCCAGACAATTTGATTCTTCATCAAGTACTTCAGGCTCTCCTTAAAAGTTCAATTTTCAGGTTAAAAAAGATAATTGATCCTAAGTAAACAGTTTTGTTGTACTTATACAAAATATATCTCTTAAGCAGAAGAATTGCTATACAAAAAAAAAAAAAAGGGACGCCATATGGTTTAAATGCAGTTTTCACATTAAATTCAATATAAAATTATCTATCTGTGAATAATACGTGGAAGATTATGGCATATAAAAACATAAAATTCGTATTAAAATACATAAAAATATGATGAGATTTCAGATTGCAAAACAGATCTCAATGCTGAATAGAAATATATCTCACAAAATAAGTTGAAAAACAGAGTAAATATTATTGATTTTTAAAACCGTTTAGGTGATTGAGAAATGGTAAGCTGACTGAGAAATGTCAGGAGGAATCTTTGAAGTAGTTTTGCTAAATCAACATTACTTTTTTCTATTTTTTAAAAAACCAAAAAACCGTAAGACTTTCCAGCTATGCAATAGAAAAGCAAACAATAGCTACTGCTTCAGATTACAGTTCTCAGTTTTTGATTTCCAACTCCATTTTTTATTGCTGATGGAAAAAATGTTGGTCAAAGTGTATTTTATGCATTTATAAGACATATGTTTATTTGAAAAGCTACTTTAGACAAATAATAGGTATACCAAGCAAAATCTGATGGAGAAAGAATTTACTGATCTCATGACTAGCTCCAAAAAAACTTCTGCTACTAATGTTTTTACTACAGTCATTCACATTGAGCATCTACAAATAATTTAAGTTCACAAAATATACATTATTATCAACTTCAGAGCAAATATGCTTTACTAAAAAAAAAGTCATAAACATAACTAAACCTCCCCACCTATTAATCCATTAGGAAAACACCTGACTCATAGATTAGGATAGATCATTTAGAGTTATTCAAATGTGATCATATTTAATTTTAAATTATCATAGAATAGCTTGGGTAGGAAGAGATCTGAAAGAAATAGCTCCAACCCCCCTACTGTGGGCTGGCCACCCCACACAAAGTCAGGCTGCCCAGGGCCCCAATCCAACCTGACCTCGAGCACCTCCAGGGATGGGGTATGCCAGGGCCTCACTCTCTGAGTTAAAAGTTAAATAAATCTCACTGCAAGTCAGTCAGTCTACTATGGTAAGTATGAAGAAAGAGGTGCTTGAACTACTTGAAGAAAGAGGTTCTTGGACCTACAAACGTTTTTATCCCTTCTTGTTCACAGTACTGGACACTAGCGTGCAGACTGGCATTGATCATCTTCCATTACTACACTTCTTATTCCCAATTAGCCAATGAGGGAAACTATCAATAGAGAAGCAAAACATCCTGATCTTGCTTTAAGTTACGTCACAAGTCAGAACAAGAAAAGCAATGTAATAAACTCTTGTACAAAACACCCAGAACTGAAAAGCTTAAAAAATAAATTCATTTTTAGGGTATTTCCAGCCTGTGCCTTCCATTTTTCTAGCAATGTTAAGCTTAAAGAGATCAAGAAGATCAACAGTTCATTTCTGTATTTCAGTACATAAAGCAGACAGGCACAAAGTAGCCTTCTTTTTAGGCCATCATGCTACACATCCACAGCTGCCAATTTGTAAATAAATAAAATGCTTTTCTTTTTCTTTTTTTTTAAATGAGAATAAAAATGTATAAATCTTTAAATTCAGTTTTCCAAGCAAAATATTGTTTCACTGAATAGTAAACATTTAAAACAGAGATGTGGTGAAATCACTGAATGCATACTAAATTCCTGATTACTGCTGATGCTTTATATGAGAAGAATACACAGTGCCACTGAAGAGATTTCTTTACATACATCTACTCTGAGACCTTATAGAAAGTTTTGTCTTACAACATCTTCATGGCCTAATCAAACTAAATAAGAGATCCTTTAATGAAAATCTTACGTCACAAACACAGTATTAATGAAATCTGTTATCCTCCTTGCAGTGATTCTCAAAATTTTAATTAGAACTCTATGGATCCTGAATTTTCCAATTGCTAAAGTATGGTAATAAAAGCTGTGATAGATAATACTGCAGTTTAGTGTTTTCTAATAACAACAACAAAAGCCTCATGGAGCTATAAACAAGGCCCTAAATCTGCCTAGATTTCTCACCATACTCTATCTGTGAAGCTGATTGCTCCTATCCAAGTGTGCTACCTTTCATTTGTTGCTACTGAATTTCTTATGAGTTTTTCCAGACTGTTCATTCTATTATTATTTTTCTTTCAGATCATTCAGGTATACTTCAGGGGAAAAAAAAATATAATAGAAAGAAGGTTTATGAAAGCTCATAATAACTCATAACACAACAATATATGTGTGCCTCTTTTAAGGGCATACTGTCAAAAAATACTTATTCATTTAGTCATAATGAACCATATAAGCCATTGTGTGGAAATACCACATCTGGAAGAAAAAACATAAAGCTGGCTTGGAAAGAAAAGAGTAGCATACATCAAATATTCATGGTGACTCTAATTACTATTCATTTCTAGTTTCTCCAAGGTAACAAATGAACATGGTAAATGGAAAAAAAATATACAGGTATAGCAATATTTAAAATATAGATGTCACTTAGCTCACAAAATTCGTTATTTTCTTTTTTTCTCAGGCTATAATCAACATGCCACAAAAAAAAAAAAAAAAAAAAAATAGTTCCAGTGTGTGGTCATTTCTATGCAGTAATATATTTTATAATTTTCTGAGGAGCCATTTCAACCCAATGCAACAAATGCTAGAGGCAACAGTAGGCTATTTATTGTTTTTTTCCAAGTGAATAGCTTTACTATATGATTCCAATAACTGTCAGTTCAATCCAATAGCAGAAGAACTTCTCTATTTATTAAAATCTGTGTATTTCATTAAACTAGTACATGTTCTTGACTAAACTCAGTTTTACGGTTTGTCTTTCCCCCAGAATATCCAATAGGCAACAGCAAATAAAACGTACACCATTATTCACTCTAAGTCTGTAATCAAATGAATCTGTTATTTCCTTCACACAGGTATTTCATCTAATCCAAGCTAAGCTTTATGCATACTAGCTCCTGTCTCATATCATCCTTCTATATTATTGCAGCTTTGCATTCTCCATGGCCTCTTTACTCCTCAGTACTGCACTACATTTCTCAGGGATCAGGAGAACAGCAACAAGAAAGTTACTCATGGAAATAATTGGTAAAATGTTCTGGTTATCTGCATAGAAATTGAATTTCACTGTTTGAAAAGCTCTGCACTACCTGCTTGCATTACAGGACATTACTTTACATTGCTTCATTAGTCATCAATTTTGATCATCGTAAGTTCAATTACTAAAAGTATTAGAGAACTTGCTGAGAAGCATTCTCTATGGAGCAGCCTATACTGGAGTTCTCAGTGATGATTTATCAGAAAAAAAAAAAAGTGCTCTGGAAGCGGCAGGCTTTGGATGCTATAGAAAAGAATCAAGGAAAAATATGGCTGTCAGAATGTCTTCTCATCACGCTTTACACAAACTAGGTTTCTTCCTCAACTGCTTTATTTTCTTCCCTGGAAAAGCACCATCCAGCAAGTCATATAACTGAATTTTATTATACCTGCTGGTATCACAACTTCTCAAATGAAGAGCCAATGCAAAATGTAGGATATTTGTCCCGATATTTTTCAAATCTACATTCTCTACATTCCTGGCCTCAAGTCATGTTTACTTTACATGCTTTTATTTGCATACCTGGATGAACAGTGATATGAGAAACTGAGAGTCTCCAGTGTGGATATAAGAACAATTAATTTACTAAACTTGTTTAAAGAAAACTCATTTTGCTGACACAACATACGCCCATAAGGGATTCAGAATATGCTAATTAAAAATAGGACAGAATTGACTACTAAAGTTGCATTCCTACTAGTAATATTTTCCAAGCCAATCTGCACTCTCAAAGTTGCTTACTTCCTTTTGTCCTTGTTTGGATTCCTAATTCTACAGAAATGTGAATATAGAAAATTTAAACCTGCAAGTTTCCGATAAAGAAATTGTAGATGTGATAACAGCCAAGAATGATCTGCTTCACAGGAAAGCTGCACACAAATTTTTGTTGAGGAAAAATAAAGAACAAAATCAAGCATACACAATTCCCATCAGTTCTTCTGTAGCTGCCCAGGAGGAACTGACTGGGATAATTTTGACTCCCTGAACATACATAATGTCACCTGGCTGCAAAGACGGCTTCCTGAGAAGAAAATTAAGAACACAAGACTATGCAACCTAAAGACAGATACTGTATTCATATGTATAATAAAACTTACACTTGGTTGTCTACCATACTAGTAAATCTATACTGACAGCCTCAATTCCTGCTTCTGATTCTTGTCTTCATTACTGTATGGCAACTTACAGCTTCCTCACTTATGCTCAAGTCTGCATATGCAGACGAAAATCTACACCAGTGATTTTAAGAGTATCTAAGATTTTGAAAGATCTTGACAGGTCTTTTCACTTTAAAGGTAAATGGGCTCTCTCTGGAGCTGCTTAAGTCATTCAGAGTGGTGGAAGTCTCCAGCTAGCTGTCAGATGTTTAGGAGATAAAACCAAGTCAGGGAGATATAACTGGAAAAGTTAGATACCCACACAGATATGCACAATGCCTCTGTTCAGGGGGGTAGGGAAAGAAGTCTTCTTTGTAAAACTGCAAGACTGTGGTGGCAGTTGTACAAGATTACTGCTAGAATGTTCATTGAGATTGGCTTTCATTTAGCTAATCCTAACAGAAGCCTGCAAAGCCAAGTATATAAGCTATAAAAATGACTAAACGCATCAAATCCCACACAGTGCTGGCTTCCAATCAGCATTTTTATTTAAGTTAACCAACCATCTTAATTTTTTTAGTCAGAATTAAACAGATAGTGTTTGATGATATTTAGTCCTACTCCATATTTTAAATGCTGCACTGCGTCAGGCTGCCTGGATTTGAAAACTTAAATCTGAATCATTGTGGTGTGCCATATTTCAGAATGTGTGTACATATGTACATATATTTTAGAACATACACTTCATGCAACAACTGGTTTTGCGTACTTTCTTATTGAAGTTCATAACTACAGCAGAAGAAATAAATGTATACTTGGTTCAGGCATTAGTTGAAATCTGTGATTTACTCTTAAAAATGGAAGATCATTCTTGAAAGTCACTGCTTCACAGATTAAATGATAACTGAAAATATGATGTATACACCGATGTTTCAAACTCAGGGTATTCGCTTAGTCAAATCCTGTGTCACTGGCTGAGTGCCTGAACTAATACAGTAAATGGAAAACACTTTTATAACACATAAATCCTCTTTGCAAATACTTGCATATTTTTTTCATTGAAAAGTATCTTAAAGAGAAATAACAACATTTTTTGCTACATTTTGAAAATATATTAGCAAAATAGGACAGGCTATGAGTATGCATCCTCAGTGTAAAAATTAACTGATATAACCAGCTTTATCATTCCATCATTAGTCACCTCTTTTTCTGCATAACGGAAAGTTAGCTTAAACATCTTTACAAAGTTTGCTTAAAGTTGAAGACAGGAAAATCACAGTCAAGGCAGAAAGGTTCCTTTATTTTCTTCCCATAATCTTTCGGAGTCAAGCAACAATTTAAGTGCCTAGAAACTAATGCCCAAAATAATTTATGGTTCTGAAATGGCAAAATAAGATTTTTTCCTAGCAACTAAAATTACCCTAACACTGTCAGACCTTTCTCTCGATTCATTTCACTTGAATCCTCAGGCACATAACTCCCTAAGTTATTAGATCAATACATAAGTCAAAAAGTACTGATAACTGTATGTAGAAAATGAGGGAAATTTTCATTTGCAAGACACACAGACCAAAAGCCAGCAAAGATCAACATGATTCCAGGGAAATAGGTAACATACAATACACAGTCTATGTACAAGAGTCAAAGTGTATACATAGTGGTCTAACACATCACAAATGGACTGGAAAATCTTTAAACATGAATTAACTATAGGACAAATGTTGCATCTGAGACTTCATGCTGTGCTACCAACTGGTTCAGTTTCTTTGCATATTTTGAATTTCTGAGGAAGTTTTAAATATGTTCACACAAACCTGGATATAGTGTCCAAAAGTCTTGGACCATCTCTTTCACATCTATCTTCTTAGATATAAAATAAGAAAAGACACTACTACTGGTAAAGATGCAATTTTCTGATCAGAAACAATGCTTTACTTGTTTCCTACTTATTCAGTTTAGAAGTCACTCTGATGACAATTTCCCATTGCTATCTGGGAACAATTTTGATCTGTCTATGGTCTGCATCACGTGCTGTCAGTGATAGATGCAAGCTCTTCGTTCCACTTGTAAAATTCTAGGGGTTATGCTATGGAACTAAGTGAACAAAACAAAGTGAATCATGATCCAAACCAGAATAATCATAGCATGTGTCCTGATCTTTCAACTCATAAGTTCAGTTCTTTTCTTAACATTCTATAATGTTTAGGAATATCTTGAAAAAAAACCTTAGATGGCACATACTGAAATGTTGACAATGCATGAAAGGAACACAGCCTTACAAATTTTCTATGTACAATTAAAATAATCTGTAATTTTCCCCACCAAAATGAACTCCTAAATAACCACATGACTGGACAACTTTAATACTGACAAAGGGATATAAATGACAAAAACAGACTTTGGGAAGCACAGCAACAGAACTCAAAGAAGATTATAATCATTAACTATCCAGATGGTGCATTTACTGTTGCTTAGTTTTGGATCATGAATTAAGCACTGAAATCATTAAGTTCTTGATGATCTGCATATTTAAGGGTAATTTGTCTTTTCCAGCTGATCCCAATATTAACCACAAAAAATGAGCAAATACGTTTTTTCGTTCCTCTTCCCCTACCCCCCCCTATCTTGTATGAGTCTCTATTTCTGCAAACTCTGACTTCAATATTTGGTTTCAATTTGGCCAACTGGTGAGAACGATGGTCTATTTATACAGCTGGTATGCTAATAGCAATTTTGCAAGAACAAGAAAAGCTCCTGAATTTCACTGTATAGATCTTCAAAAGGTAAAATCTTTTCATCACACAGCTGATAGTTGCAGACACAAGTGACCAAGACAGGTGAATGCAAAGCAAAGATCTATGATTGGATAAGCTGAATATAAGAGGGCTTCTGTGAAAATAGTGCCTTCTGTTTTATGATGTTGACCCATGATGTCAGAGGCAGATGTTGGTGCTATGGCAGGAGAAGTTGAATCTTCCCACAAATATTCCATTTTATTGCCATGTGACAGATGGCAGCAGAGGGGCAGTCTGACCAAATGGCATCTGATGCGGAACTGCGTATGAAACAAAGATGTGGAATTGAGTTCCTTCATGCAAAAAAAATGGCACCCATCGGTATTTATCAACACCTGCTGAATATTTATGGAGATCAAATAGTGGATGTGAGTGTAGTGAGGTGAGGTGGTGGTGTTTCTACAGTGGTGGCAGTGGGTCATATCTGCTGGTGCAGATTTAAAGAGCATGGCTTGTAGGCTCTTGTTCACTGCTGCCAAAAACACAGGGCTAATGGTGGTTCCTATGCTGAAAACTGTTTTGTAGCTGAGAATTTTCTCTATCAAATAGCGCCACTATGCTCTTTGTAGCTGTTGTCATAAATAAAATAGGAAATAGGAAAATAGGAAATAAATAGGAGGCATTACTTTTGGAACGATCAACATATGTTATACTAATACTAGAGTAAATTCCTTAGAAAGTTATAGGATCTTTTAAAAATAGAATATTCATTGATAGAATTTACAGAAGGCAAATGCTTAGTCCGGGATTGTAAGAGAAAGCTCTCACTAGAAAATGTGGTGAATCACTTCTGTCAAAACCAGCCTAGCAAAAAGTAAAGGAAATAACCTATTTTTATTACTGTTAAAATGTTGGATACAAATCACCCTCACAATCCTTTAAAGAATTCCAGAGATAACAGCACAAAAAAAAAATTCAATGCCATGTAGAACCCTCAGCAGCTGCATCTGGTTTTATGCCTTTTTTATTCATCTTTTCTAGCATAACGCACAACTAAAACTCTTACTTATTTTGATGTTCCATCTGTTTAAGCACATTCTATAACTGTTCAGTCTGATTATGTTGACACACTGCAGTCAGCATAATCGTAAGGACTAATAATAAATCATTATTTTTTTTTTGTAATTAAATTATCAGTTAATTGAATGGTGATGAACATGGGCATCTAAGTGGAAGAAGTCTTACAATGTGACAGATATCCAAGAATTTATCATGGTTTCTGTAGGTTTTTTTTTATACTACTGAATTCCACAACAACTATCCAAATATTTATTCAAAATTAAAATCCGTATAAGTTTCCTTTTCTGTTAGAGGAAAAATACTGAAAACAACTTCTGTTCTGAGCTTCATGTAAGTTACCCATTTACTTTTTTCAGTGTTTGTAACAATCAAATATATCTGCCCATAAGAAACACATTTTATTTAGCATCTTCTACATACTTCCTGCATCTATCTTGAAATTTAAAATAAAAACAACAAAAACTTTTATAATATTACCCACTGCAAATGAAACATCTGAATGATCATGAAATAGCATTCTAACTAAATAAACAAATATCCCAGAAATAGAATAGGGTGAAAATCTTGTCTATTCTTACTCGGTTGTTAACAGAGACTGTACAGAAGACACCTTAAAAGGTTTTTAAACTGAATTTATAACTCAGATTTTGTTAGTTGAAATAAATTAGAAAATGTTAAACACAACAGTGGATAAATTCACATTATGTACTTCCTTCTAGAAGGACTCTACCTCTAAACAATACAACACCTATAAAATAATACTTATTAATGCTGCTAGCTGTTTGGATTTTGAAAACGTCTTAAATTTCTTCAGTTATAGAAAGGAATAATATTACCTAAAATTTCTCTGCTAAATTACATAGAGCTGTTATTTCCATCTCTTTTTTTGCCTAAAAATGTAGCCAGCCTTTCATTTTGCTTCAGTAAACACAAACTGATACAGTTGCCCAGCCTTGCATCATACCCACAGAGCAAGAAAAGATTTGTAGAATATTTATTATAAAATGAGTAATTAAAAAAACCAACAATACTATTAAATGATGTTGTTCCACACTCATGTTGACACAGGAAGCATTATTGTAATTTTTTAAAGCATTTGGGTTGTAACAGAGTAAATTGAATTCATTCTGCAGTCACATCTTTCTCTGTGGTTGCTGCACCTTGAAGGCAGTACAGATACTTCTGACTTTTTTTCTAAAACCTTTCCGACAACTTCCTGGGTTTAGCCTAGGGGGGTTTGTGCTTCTCTGCTACTCTCTAAACCCACAAAGTTCTTCTTCAAAAACCGAAAATTACTTGGGAACAGTGTGCCTTTTCTATTGCTTCCAGGGCTATGGTACCCCTAAATGTTACTGATATTTGACATTCTGAAGTCCTGAATATATAGTTTGCTGTAAGTCTTTGTGCTTCAGCAAGACAGTCATCCTTACTGAAAGTCCACCATCAAAACACCTTGCTACATGCTTTTAAATCCCTTTTTGTATTAAACTGTTTGCAATTGCTTCTCTGGAATATCCTAGAATTTTAATACCACAAGGAAAAGACAGAATTTATAATATAAGAGAATTGTGTTAAAAGGTTTCCAGTATGATATCACAGCTACACAAAATCTATACCAGAAAATAGATGACCTGTAAAAGTCCCTTCCAAAACAAATGATTCTATGATTCCACCTGTATCACATCAATTGACCTCAACAGATTAGCACGGAAGATAGCCTCGAGCTGCCAGAAAATCTGTGTCTCAGATACCTTTAGTCTGAATGTTACAAGATTTTTTAACAGTCAGAACAATGAAATTTAGGCGGTTTCTCCTTAGAAAGGACTTAACACAGTTTAGGAAAGGAATGGCATGATATAGTTGCTTAAAATAAAGGAATTACTGAGCAACCCAGAAGGTTTCTTCATTTGTAATTTTCCAAGCTGACCAATGAAAACCATCATCATGTATCACATTCTGCATTACCTACAGATTTTCCAAAAGGAATCAAGCCATCGTTTTCCTGCTGATCTGACAAGGCTCCACAACACAGTTACTTATTTTCCTTTTTCTTGAAAGAGATTTTACCTCATCATATTATACTTCACTTTCACCATATTCAAAAAGTTCTATACATCTAAGCCTGATCCATTTTTTACTTCTATGTTCAGCTATAATGTATGTATTTTCTATTTAACCCTTTACTCATTCCTTCTTAATTCTTTCATACAGCTTTCTAGCCTTTGAACCATTTTTTCCTCATTCTTATTTCTCTCTGATTACTGGTCCTTATCCTTCGAAGGCTTCCTGTGTCAACATATCCTCTAGTCTGTCTTTACATTGTGTAGCTATCATGACCCTGTTCCAAATAAACACTTTATGATTACATGCTTTTTCTTTAAAAACTACATTTAGAGTGCTTCGTAAACAATTAGGTTTTTGTCTTCCGAGATTAACATAAGATATCTCCAACAAGAGCAAATGCTGTAGATCACAAAGGCATTCCAAGGTCTAGCTCACAGAATAGAGTTGCAAAGAAAAAGAGTTACTTTTCACTTACTTTTTATTAAAGCTTATTTTCATTATGGAAAAAAAAATTCAAATTGCACCTACAAACAAAATTCTGAAATGGGGGTATAGTAACACTTGAGTCTTATGCTATGTTATACCTGCAGGTTCTAAGCTGCTTCCTTCAGATTTGAGCCTGACTTACCAATTCTTCAATTTCTGTAGCCAACTCTATTCAGTTTTAAGGACAAGATAAATCAAACCCAGTTTTCCCATCTCCTATTTTACTTCATTCTGGAAAATGATGAAAAAAATCTATGATAACTGTGTTTAAAGCACAGAATAAAGCACTCAAATCTACCTGAAGTCACAGTTGCTAGGAGTCAGTAATTCACATTGAAATTCCATTTCATTTCTACGTGAATATTATTATTCCATTCATTTGGTTACAAAGTAAAGTCACATTCTAAAATCCATAGGAAAGTGAGGGAGAACTATTTTACCAAGTAGGCTCTTCTCCTTTTAACTGTTGTACCTACTGAGTTGTTTCACTATTTTACAAGAAAGTGAAAGGACATTTTATCACAATATACCATCAACTCAACTAAAAAAAAAAATAATCTATAAAAGTAGATGAATATGGTAATGTTCCAATAGTAAAAATCAGTCAATAGTAATTCTGTTAAACTCATCAAATCCTAACTAGGTTAAACCTGTAAACAAAAACATAAAACTAGTGATACAATTTAATATTTTCTCGTTTAATATTACCTATAATGTCTCAAAACAAATAGTGCAAATCACGCTATGGGTTATTTGATACTTTCATATAATCACCAGACTTTTTTTTCTCTTTTTGTTAGTTAATGGTATCAGCAAGTAGAATTCATCAATTCTAGATGCTTTTCTCTGTACTTTTATCAGTAAAATTAAATCTGCATCCTCTAAGAATTCAAATAAGAAGTTTGCTTGCCTTATTTGAATATTTCCCTATTATATGCCACTAGAAAACATCTGAAATTGTAGACAAGCCAGCATTCTGCCATGTCAGCACACTATCTCCAGATGGATGTTCAGAACCCTGACCAAAATGATGGGTTTTCACTTTATTAGCCTTGCTGACAAGGAGAAACAGACTGCCCTTCAAATTGCACTTTCACTGTCACTTTCAAAAATTTGATAAATATTACATCATTTGACCCATCATTAGCTATGAGTTCACTTCCTATCATTACACAAAGTATTGGGAAAAAAAAAAAAAGACAAACAACTAATACTTAAAGCAGTATTGCTTTTCATGAAGTCAAGTATCTAAGCTCAATTAGCAAAATTTCTATAGCTGATTCTTGACTGTAGAACAGTTCTTTAATCTTTCACTATTCATGACTAAGTCATTAATCACATTGTTCAGGTCTCCAATTACTACACATGACAAGTACTTTTTTATTGCTACATGGGCTTCTCTGGCTCTGACAACAAGTTTTAGTTACAATTCCCATTCTGGACTAATTCAGTAAATTATCATACATATAACTCACTTGGATCTTTTCCTGAACTGATCTGTTCATTCCCTGCAGACCACTTTCAAACCCAGTGAATGTCAGAAACATTCACTTACTGCGCGGATTTCTTTGGCACAATCAAAAAGTTTTTATGGATAATTGAAATAATTGCAAAGAAACGACACGTAGCTCTTGCAAATAGAGAGCTATAATTTTTACTAAGAGTACTCTCAGATTGATATTGGTAAAAAAGTGTTCTTTAAATTGTGTTTAAATACTGAAAATCCATAATAATTTACAAAATCAGTAATGAAATCACTTTTTCTGCAATTTTGCCAGGCATTCAAAATTATCAATACATACATATACATGAATTACAGCAAATAATGTTAGTGGTTTGGAAGGAAATAAGAGTTTTAAATCACCCAAGTGTCATGAGAAGCACATAAACTGGCTAGGTAGGGCTATCATTTCCAAAGAGTCTAAGGGAGTCACATCTCCACTTTCATTGGCTTTTATTATAGATGACTATCTTCCAAAGAATATTTAAAAAAAAAAACAAAAACAAAAAACAAAAAACAACAGCTTGAAAGTAGTTCAGTGTAAAAAGAAAATGCACTGGACTTCTCAAAATTGCTCTGCTATGTTTCTCTTTCTTCCCTCTGCAGAGGCAGTGACCTGAGTAACGCTATACAATCAGGGCAGTTAGACTGTGATAACGTAGCCCTAAGACCAACTACGGATATAATGAAATGCTATTTATTATATTATTCATAAACATAGCACACAAACTGACACCTGCGCATTGTATGAATTAAGATAAAGTATTTGGACAAAGTTGCAAGAAAACTAACACTTCTGTTTTCTGGAACTTCTACAGAAAGAGAACATGAGTGTATATTCCACCAGTCCAAAATGAAGTAACTTCTCCCTTTTCCCCCAGAAAACCAGAAACGTTCATTGTTTGGAACATGCTAACTTCAGGTTAGGAGTTTTAATACTACCTTTTTTTTTTCAAAACAGTCTGGACTACAACATCAAGGCAAGCATACCACAGGATTACCTGACAAGATTTTTCAAGAATTTTCTTACTTATCAATCATTCCTTCAGTCACAATCCTGCACCATGCTTAGCTTATCAGTTTCCTTATTTGTAAATTCCTTATTATAGTAAGTTAATTCATAGTTTTTAACTTAACAATACTTGTTGAACACCTGCACAAATGCACTGATCCCATTTAGCTCTGCTGTGTCCAACCCTCTGCTCATTTTGCTGTATATTACCAGAAATCAACAGTAAAAACCTAATTAGAAAACTCAAACAAGGATTACATACTTATATCATATATAGATTGACAAAAGAGAAATGCGTAACTCCTCTCATATAGTTTCTTTGCAAGTAAGGCTTTCCAGTGTCAGAAAACCAATTGCCAAAAAGAAACATTCATAGCTGGAAATAATAAAAATCAGAGCTGGATTTCAGAAATGATTTTGATCAAAGGTGGCATAGGTGTAAAAAACATAGCTGAAGCCATTCATTTTTGTGGTTAGAATTATTTTCTGGATTTGTCTAAAATCAGATTTGTTCAATGGCTAGATCACACTCACTAGTGATTACCCTTGACTGAGTGGTCTACGTTGTCTCAATGGAGTGCAGCTCACAAAGACTTTGTGACTAGGAAAACTGCAGTGTATTTTGTCTCATGTGAAATGAGCAGGTTTTTTGTTTTTTTTTTTTACATTAAATTCAGCTTCAATAACCCAGTTTGGAATGGACAAAACATCTGGTCTCTATACTAAGTGTTCGTTCAGAAAAAAAGAGAAGGCCTTCCAAGAAGTTCAACATCTTATGGATTTCGGAGGGTAGGCATTTACCAAATGAATTATTTAAGGTAAAATTACAAGAAAAGTCTTCACACAAAGTTATTAAGTCTCTAATTCTCTCCTTTTCTGAAATACTTTTCTAGCCTAGAGATCACTTGAAAAAGTATACATAGATTTTAAGTTAGTGAAGCTATAAAAACTGCATAGAATACAAGAAGATTCTTAATTCATATAGAGTTAGTGATAAGCCATGGCTAAACAAAAACAAAATCAAAAGACTATTCTGGATAGAGAGCATTGGATAACTCTAACACGTAACAGGCAAGAAGTGAGACAATTTGGGTATTTAACCTTAATTTTTCAATTCCAGAATTAAGTGATGTTAAGTTCTAATATATGCAACTACTCAGAATGCTATTAAAATAGTGTGATTAACTCTAATTTATTTTGGCATTTTAGAGCTACCGTTTTTTCACAAAGACACTGAATCTCTCTCTCTCTCTCAAAGTACCAAAGAGGAGTAAGCATGTGGTTACAGGACGTAAAAAAGTTGCCGAACATCCCACTTCTGGGTTTTATTTGTATTTTAAAATAGAGCTACACATACTTGAAAGTACAGTATTATGGGTCTGTGAATCCTAAAGAATTGGCAAACTTTGTAATAATTTATTTCCCGCTGCTGCCTTTTGAGGATTTTTTCCCATGAGAAATGTAAAAACAAGAAGGAAATCCAATACACTTCAGTTTACAAGGCTTTCGGTTAACAATGCAATACAAAAGCATGAACTTGGAAGCCAAAAAATAGAGTGTTAATCAACGCACCAAACTTCACGTTGATTCCTCACCAGTATCACTCTTTACACTGTTCATGCTGTCATTAATATTGCTTTTTTTCCTTTTACTAACCCATCAAGATCCACTAACCATTAACCAAGATTTCAGTGTATTAAACATCATGAATTGCTAAATAAACCTGTAGTATATATATGTGTTCTATTAAAGGTAGGCATATTATTCACTTTTCTTCATTTAGTTCTATGCATGATCAAAGTATATATAGAGTCACAGTGATAATTTTTTCAAGTCTATTTGTCAGTTTACCTTTCAAAAGAAATTCCTTAACAAATATAGAGCACTTATACTGAACAGTAGTTTCAGCATCAGGAAAGTGATTTTATTAGCTTATAATAAAGGAAGTAGGATTAGGAATAAACTGATGGATGAACTGCTTATTTCCTGATTCTATGTAAATTAATTCGAAGCATACGTTTTAAAAAAATAAATATGTCGATAGTACTTTTTCAAACAATGACCACATAAAGTTCCACAAAACCAGTATAGTACCGGAGGTATTATACTCTGTGTGGCAATAAGGCCTTTTCTTAATAGAAATCAGGATTTTCTGCTTAAAATGATTTTTCCTCGTTATTTCAATAATTATGTTTTTCAATACTAATAAGTCTCTTTTACTTTTCTTGCAAAAAAAAAAAAAAATTAAAATAAAATCCTCAATGAAGAGAAACGATCACCCATCAAATGTCAGGAATTTCTCTTCAAACATCTAAGATTCCTGACATTGCTGTGTCATTAGCAGAAGCTACATTTTTCAATGACTTTATGACATTAATGATAGTTTTACTCTTACAGTAGAAGTATCATTAGCATTTTTGCTCCCATTTTTACCAGTTTCACTTTCTTGTCACTATGTCCTTTAAAAACATAACCAATGCAAGCAAGAGAAAAATAAATCTTTACCTAGCTTTCTACATTGTTTTCTTTTAATTCACTAAGCTGTAGTGAAAAATATGCTAATAATGCAAGTAGGAAGAAGAACTCAATTTCATGATTCTTTATTTAGGTGTTATTTAGGCAATAATCTATATGTGGACTAACTCCCTGTAAAGGATCTTTCTCACCAGGTAGAGAAATACTGCTATACTAGTTATGATACATCGTATCAATCACTTGTATGCTGAAGTATCAGTCAAAAAGAGCATCCTCTGTCTGTCAAAGTCAGCCTCCTGTGCTCAAGCTTACCTGTAAAATATGTCAAGTATTCCTTTTCCTTTCTGTTTTGGGTTACATATCCACTGTATCATTCGTAAAGCACAGTACTGAAGTACCGACTGCTTTGAAGATTTTTCTTAATTCTAGGCTGACTCAGTGCTTCCTGAGGTAAGGACTGCAATATTTAATCAGCAGTCAGCTGTCAAATTTTGTCAAGAAAAAAGCACAGCACTTTAAACTAACAGCATCTTTGTTAAGTCTGTTTCAGCATTTGAACTGCTTGATTCAAACTGGACACTGTTTAACAACCATTATAATAACTGACCTCATGAAGCTTTTGTTGAAGTAGCCTGAAATCAGCTAGGGAATGAGGAAAGCAGGTACAGAGTTGAGTGACATTAACAAATTATCCCAGAGTTGGTAGAGGTCTAGAGGGGAAGCTGAGTGGCATTCAGGTAAGAGATGGAAGAGCCACCAACTTCAGTGTGACTAGATCACTTTATCTTACCTTGTCACTTCTGATTGATAGATAATAAGAAATTTGATACTGGGTCTTTCTTTCAACACAAGTGAAAAATTTTAAAATTACTCTTCTAAGTGCATTCCTGTTAAGGACATCTGTCTTACCATAACAGGCATCAAATATATCTTCTCAACTTTATAAAATTATGTTGTCAGACTTCACTGTACCTCAATTTTCTACCTCCTTCCCTAATTCTAGTGCTTCAGAGTGTTTACTTTTTGCTAACAAGTTCAGCTCGCCTCCTCCCTATTTTGTAGGAGTATCTTTGTGCACACAGCATTCTTAGACATAGTTTCTATGTACATCTTTCATTATACTCTAGAATCTAGCTCCTGTGGTTATGATTTAAACTGGAAGAGACAGCTGACTCTATTGACCACTGTTTCTATTTTTCTTCATATTTCTGCTTTTTACATAGTCCTACTTCCCAGTATCTATTTTCAATACCCTTGTGTCCTTGTCACAACTTCAAGGTGAAGAAAATATCAATTTAACAACAATTACAGTGAAAGTATCTTTCCCCTCATGGATAGAATAAAGAAAAATCTGTATACTGTTAAATACTGAATTAAAAAGCCTCAGCAATATGGGAAATAGCTTAAGGTTAAAATTCTCACACCCATTAAAACAGCTACTTACACTGCGTTATCAATTTCAAAGAAAATATTGAAGGGACTTCCTCTGCCACAATGCATCTCTGAGGGCTGAATATATTTCACTGCACTTAAAGCACATGAACAATGACAATATTATGCTAAAATTTTACTTGATAGGGAGCTCAGCTGAATCTGCCTCAAGCAACAAGTAAATTATGTTTTATCTCCAGTCAATGTCAAGTACATAGCATTACAGAGAACAAAACTACTGTACAGTTTGCAAAAATATTACTTTGTTACAATGATACCAAACCATTGAGTATCTGCTTGTATTTTCTTCCTCCTTCAGGGTTCATTACTTGTGCATTTGGGGAAAAATATGCATTGTACTGTGCTATATCCTTGCTAAGTCTGGGAACGAGAAGACTGTTCATCACAACAATCACTTCTTAATTCATCCAATTTAGCCTACTGCTGAACAGAAAATAGTTTGAGCATTGGGTGTTTATTTAGGCATTTAAAGCCACTGTAAGACATCTTTTTTTTAATTTGTCCAAACTATGAGGTACACAGTTCTGTTAACACTCACATGAAATTAAAACAAATGATTAACATATAACTCACATTCAGAGAAAAATGAAATCCTTAGTATATGACTCAAATGTCTTCTCTTACCAAAACACAGTAGCTAAGCTCACTGAACCAAACTGGTCTCACTGTGTCATGCGGTCTTCAACCTTCCTTTGAATAAAGAACAGCAACAGCTCCTTCAAAAACTGGGAAATACGTTGTCACACCACTGCACACACGCAGCAAATTACAAAAGGCACTCAGAAACCAAATATGAAGATGCGGAATATACTCTCTCATAATAGATGAACTCCTACATCTTAGCAGTGTCAGGTTGTTGAATTTCTCCTCATGAATTTGAATATGTCAGCTTCTGTAAAGTTAGATGTTTCACAGAAATGCTGCATTTGATTTTGATTCATGTTACACTTTCTTGTAAAGGACATCTGGTAATAACAGATACACCATCCTTTTTGTTTATTTATTTTTAGCCCAATGCTTTCTTTCTTTTAACTGAAAAAAGTGGTCAAGTTGAAAGACATGCAAAAAAAGACATTTTCTGCATCCAGAAAAGACTAAGCCTTTTTGTTGTTGCTCCAGCCTTGCAAAGTGATTAGCTGTTAACTTCCCAAAAACAGAAGCATATCAACAGCAAATCAAATTCTGGCTGCTGTTTATCATAAATCAAACTTTGTTGACCACAGTCTCATTTTGTTTACACCAGTGTAAAACAGGAGTTTTAACACCAATCTCTGCTAAGCTGAGCAGAGCTGTTTAACCTACAACTATAACCACATCCTGCAGCAGAGTCATGATGTGAAGAAATTAAAGGATTTTCCTCCTTTCAGTTAACTTTGAAGGCACTGAATGAGAAAAAATTACCCGTTTACAGAATTTCAGAACATTACTGACATTTTTTGCAAGTGAAAAGCAACCTGATAGCCCAAGGAATTCTATAAAGGGTACATGTAGAGGAAGATGTTTCAGTAAACTGAAAGGTTTCAAGGAAAGCATCTGTGGCTCAATGGGCAAATTGTCAAAAATCATTAGCTGCATATTGTCGTTCAATTTCAAAGTTTTAACTTCAAAAACATTTATATTTTCAAATAACACATATTACATGTTTTAACTTTATGCATCAGCATACACAGATATCATGCGTACTATAGTTTTAATTTTATCAGTTAAAACTTTTTTATATCTCTTAATCATAACTTAGTAATAGATATATTCTTTGTTAGAGCTTTTTGCTCTAAAGGAAATGCTGAAATGTCAGAATGACATCCATGACAGAACAAAACAAGTCCTGCTTGCTTACTGCTGAATCTTTTATATAATTTCCAAGCACTCTGAAGAGTATCTTTGCTAAACTAAATTCACCTTCAGGAGGGAAGATGTCAATCATACTGCCTGAAACAATACACCTATCACTGTAAGACAGAGAGCAGTGAGACACAAGACATTTATGCTGTGCAGGTCAAGACATATGGCAAGACAAAGACTTTGAACTCAAAGCCTGCATCTCAACAGATTAGATTCACAAACTGAATTGGGAAATTCTAGAAGTGAATTATTTCTGATGCACAGCAGGAAGGAGATGGTGACTCATTGTTCTTTCCTCCTTACTTTGTGTCCTAAATCTTAGTTTGGAAATAGCTAACATAGTTTGATTTGAACACGTGTCTTGGACAGAGAACGCAATGAAACAGTGAAATTCCTTGACATCTAGTGTTGCCTTTTTTTTTTTTTTTTTTTTTTTTTTTTTAATGAAGTGTGATAAAGAAATAACTTAACAGAACTTCCCAGTAAGAGGGCATTATGATAGGCATGAGTTAGGAATCAAGTTCTGGAGAATGTGGGTGCAAAGCTGTTTCATTATATTATGATCAGATACAAATTTTTCAAAAGCTGGTTATGACATTTAGTGGTACCAGCAGACAGGACACATCCCTGAACTGGTCTTCCATCCTCTAGTACAAGACGACTTGTTATAACTCATTTCTGGAAAACCACTGAAAGCCAGTTTCTTTTTTCTGTTGCTTCAAATTCTCTCTGAGTATCATGAAATCATAGAATATTCTGAGTCAGAAGGGATGATGCTGACTCACATTCAACTTGCTGTCAGCCTGAACCACCAGATCCCTTTCTGACGGTCCACATTCCAGCCATGTGTCTCTCAGTCTGTACATGTATACAGAACTGCTCTGTTCAGATGCAGAATAGCACATGTGCTTGTTAAAATTCATGCAGTTGGTGATTGCCAAGCCCTCTGGTCTGTTAAGGTCTCCTTGCAAGGCCTCTCCACCCTCAGGGGAGTCAACATCTCCTCCTAAATTCAGTACCATTTGCTAACATACTTGGTATGCATTCAAGTCTTGCATCACGTAACAACAAGTGACTTAGCTAGTGAGCACACTACAAAAAGGACCTCATCCTTGCAACATGAAATCATCATTTGATTTTCTTTTTACAAAGAAATATTTTGTTTGTTACCGTGAGAGAAGGAATATCAGGAAAAAACAACAACAACAACAAAAAAAACAACAAAACAGTTGGATATTTGAACCCAAAGCTGGCAACTAGTTTCATCTCACGGTCACTTTCAGAATGTTCCCCATATCTTACAGAGATGCCAATGAACTCTATAGATCCTTTGTGACACTTTTTCTATCATTTTCAACAGTTACGGCCAAAAAGTAAAAAAATAAAAAGCTTAATGAAGTCATAAATGAATCCTTGGAATGTCCCAAGAATAAATTTTACAAAATAAATTGATTGTTAAGGAATCTGTTTCTACTTATGCTTTTAGTACCCAAGTTCATAGTATTCTGATGTGGCAGGACCTATGTAAACTCTGGGTAGGTTCAATATACAATCATGCTATGGCGTGTTTCTCTGGGAAACAATATATTTTGATGAGCATTTTTTGGTCTATTCTACTTCAATAAAGCAAGTCAAAATCATGTACTGGATCTCTTAGAATCATATCTCACTGTAGTTTTCACTGAGCTTGCAAGCACTGCAAATGAAAAATGAACCCCAAACTCTTTTCTGCTCTCTTTTCCACAAAATATATGTGCATAAATAATCTATTTGTTACTGCTGCTTTTGTTTTTCACATGTTACTGACATTCAAGTGGCAAAGTTAAACACAATTTATTTTATCTGGAGATGTATTTCCTATCAAAATGAATCTCCTTTTTCCCTAGCTACCAACCTCTTTTATAAAAATACAATGATGTTCTAGCCTCTAGCAATTTAAAAAGCTCAGGACCATCCGTTATGTATTATTTGCAAATTATTCCCTGACATTTTTACACGCTAATGCAAAAAATCACATTATTAACATATTTAGGATTGGGAACAACACAAGTTATATTATTTTTCCCCAGATAAAAAGCTACACCAGCAGTTATTAATTCTGCACAGAAAGTGAAGGTTCAAGCCCTTGATTTCACATTAAATTATGCTTTACTTCACACTGACACACTTTTTGTTGTTCCTTCAGTCTCCCAGGCAGGCAGACAATAACTCAGATTACCCAACAGCCTGGCAAAGCCTTTCCTCCTTGAACTGGTTTTGTATGTCACTATGGCATTGCTTCTTCTGCCTTTCTTATTAATTTGGAATAATTTGGAATACCCTCAACATACCTCCTGCATGACCCACACCTCCCTCAGCTCTATGTCTGTATGGAAACCCATCTGTTGTTGAATCATGCAACACCATGATCATTGTAGAACAATGGGGGCTATTTTAGCTCTCTATATGCAACTGCATGGCAAGTCTTAATATGAGTTTAGATCAAGTGCTTTTCCTCTTTCATTTGCACATGAGAGAAGCAGAGATGAAAGCTATACATGCAGGTACAAAGGCATCTGCAGATTCTTTGGCAATTTAAAATATTGTTTGTTATTGTTAGGAATGTATATCAGCCTGTATTACTGAACAAATGCATAGTTTCAGCACACTCAAATGTTAATTAGTGAATTAATTTAAAACATGGTTTCATAGATTACATATTTCACTAGGAAGCATTCCTCAAGATAATTTGCTAGTCTAATCTTTTTTTTTTTTTTTTTTTTTTTTTAATGAATATGAAATAAAATAGGCATTAAAGAAAACGCAGATTTTTTTTGCTTACCAAGTTAGCACTGCTGTAGTTATGTTTCACATAAATTTTCAGCTGGCGGTCCTGGGAAAAGAAGATGGAGAGCTGCATTATTACGTAATGCTCTAAGAAAACAAGGCAATACACAAAGAAAACAAAAGGCCTGTCAAGACTGCCTGCCAACAAAAGTATCATAACTAAAATTGGCCAAAGCTCACAAAATGGCTTCTTGATCTGAAAAACAACAAGTCAGTGTGCTGCCAACACAATAAATATTTGAAATAGTCTTAGGCCATTCTGAAAATGCAAACAACCTGTACGTACTACAAAGAAAACACACAGGATTACTACTATAAAATGAAGTGGCAGAAATTGAGTTTCGGGAAACAGTCCATTTCATTACAACACCTCACATCAACTGCAGTGCATTCCAGAACATGCCAAAAGGCTTTTTCAGCAGTCTCCAAATACATAGTAACATTAACCACAGGGGAAAAAAAGCCACTACAAACAAAGCAAAAAAACCTCACAATTATTTCGTGCTTGCCACTTCTTAAAATTAAATAAGAGTAAATTTGTCTGATAGGGCTGTTAGGACTCTGAGGTTGTTATGCTCTTTATTTCCTTGGTCACCGCACAAGATAATCACTCACTTCTCCCCTTTGTGCAAAACCAAGCACAAGCATGACTCTTAGAAAAAAATTATTTCTCAAAGGAAGGACACCAATGATCGACTTCAATAAATGTCTTCAATGTTTTAAAAATTTTAACACAATAAAAAGGAACTGAATGTTAGCGTGAATGGTCTATTAAGTGCTAAGAAACAACGCTCAAAGTGAAGTTTGCGTAAGTATCATCACTGTTCATTAAAATTAAGTATAAGAAGGACAGAGACTTTGTAACCCGATTCACGGTCTGCTTCTGGTATGGTGGTAAAGTCAACCAGCCTTCAGAAACTGGGTGCTCTGCCCACAGTAAGACTAAAGGTCAAGTAAAGAAGCTCCATTGGGTTCATGTCCCAATGGAAAGCACACAGACTGGGCTGTGAGCCTTCCTTTAAGTAACACTAATCCTACAGCACAGGTCAAGATATAAATAAATCTTAAAGAGCAACAATTTTGTACCAAACTTGCAGTCAGTACCTGAGCTAATATAAATCACCAACACAGAACTGAAAAATCTGGGGGTTTTCTCCTTCCTCCCTGACTTTTTCTTTGTTTACTTGTTTTAAAACATTACCAGTTACTAAACTTATACACTATTAATATTTATTTACCCAATATTTTTAAACTGTATTAGGCTTTTGACATAAATTTTTTAAGCTCCTCAATTTTAGCTTTAACATTGTTAAATGTGTTAAATGTAAACACTTGGAAATCAACTTCCCTACAATTTTTGTTGTTGTTGTAACATTAACTTTTGTTTGTTGAATACTGACGAGAATTTAATAATCACTACACCATACCACACTACATCAGTTGGTCCTAGCTACATCCTTTAAACAACTGTATTGTCACAGAGATATTAAAATTAAGCATAACATTTTGGTTACATAGCTTAGCAATCTGTCTGATTCTGTACATATAGACATAAGAAAGTAGACCTAACAACCTTTCTACAAGGAAATACAGTTCTAGAGAGAACATCTAAACCTCTAAAAAAAAGACTGAACAAGTACATGTAGCTTTGAAAAATGATTAATTCACTTACAGAACAACAAATTTACCAACAAACAGATTGCCCACCAAGTGTTGTATTAACATATTGGTAGAGGAATTAGAAAGTTACTGCAGCTCTTCTAGGGTGTATAAGAAAGGCCATTATGGCTACACTAACAGGAAGATAATTTATGCATCACAGTATCTGTTAAGTTCCTTTATACTCAGTAAAGGAAACCAATATTTATTTACTGTGTAAACTAGAGCATGGTATCCTTCTCTATACTGGAACTCTCCCTAACTGAGTATCTTGTAAGCATGCCAAGAAAACAGTTAAAAACCCTTGGCAGGCTTAGGGTAGGGGGGTAAAACAAGGGATTTTTGTATAACCCTTGCTTCCAATTACAAAAGAAGAGTGAATTCTCCAGCTTCTCTGATGTTATGAAAACGCCTCTCTGGGAGACTTGAAGATATTTCAGTTAAAGCACAAGGGAAAGGGAAAAAAAAAGTCCTTACATCTAATCACAACATCTCTCCACTGACTACATTAGCATGAGATCTTTTGTAACATAGAGCCTGACTGATAACAGTAAATAAGCTGTTGACAATGTTGACAAAATACCTGAGAGAAGATTCATTTCAGAGCAGGCAGATAGATTCATACTATAGAAGTTGGTTTTACAGGATGATCTACCTTAAACAGTTTGACAAGACAAAATACAGTTTGTGTGACAATACTTATTTACTTTGCCTTTTTGATGCTAACATGAAAATAATTTAATATAGCGGGAAGCCAAGAAATGTGTTTTTTGTAAAGCAATTCCTACTTTATTGCCTTGCAAACAGCATATTCTGAATTGCTGTTGTGATGGCATTTATTTCCTTTATGGTTATCACTGAAATGTTTGATAGAAAAGGTATAATATATTCTGATGTACAAATGTGTAGAATTTATTCATATTCTAAAACTCATGTAGTCAGTTTATGTTAACAGTCCTTACAAACTTCTAGAAATAGCTGTAGATCTATTCTCCTCGCAGTTGGACAAAATTATTTTGCACCTGGTTTGATTTATTACCTGTGACAAAAGGAATGAACACAATTCAATTACCTGGCTATCATATGAACAAAATACGACTATGATTCAAATCCTGCTCAAGATATGAGACTTATCTCCAATCAGAGTTAAAAAAATGCTATCTTCCTACTAACCAAATATTCCAGAGCTAAATGTCAACTGAAAACAAGCAAACAACGAAAAAAAAAGAGTAGCCTTCAAAATACTGTGTCCACAGACCAGACCTTTCCATTCAGATTTCCTGGAATTACATGGAAGTGTTGTCCTCCAACCTCAAGAATTCCTCATTTCAGCCACACCTGAGAGGTGATTGTCCATGTATTTATTAACTGTTCTTGTCAGGACACTGATGTGCTAATGCTTATAGAATCATAGCATCACTGATGTTGGAGAAGACCCTCAAAATCATCAATTCTTACCAACCACTGAGACAATTAAGCTTTTAAGATCATTAAGCCTGATTCTCCAAGCTTGAACGTGCATTTTAAATGCACAGCACTCCTTCGCCCCCCAGACACCTGTTAATGCTATCCCATCAACACAGGGCTACCAGGGGATGTGTCCAAAATGGAAAACTTCTTGCAGCTCTTTTCCTCCAAAGTCTATACAGCAACATACTAATTTCAGCAGAGGGCATCAGTTCTCGCATCTGCAGGCTTATAAAGGAAATAGAAGGTGTGCCAAAAGCATATATTCTACAAAGGTACTTTAAAGGTTTAATTTCAATGATGTAAGCATATGGAAAAATGTTAAAGTAAATAATCCACGATACCTTTGAATATTTATTTTTAATCCATATACAAAAACATTTCCACAAAGAATCCTTAAATACCGTAACCATAATACATCTTTTAATAAAGGACAGAATTTCAAAATACAAAAGTTATTATTATCATTATTTTTAATATTTAACAGTAACATTTGCCAATCCAAAAGTAATGCTTATGCTTTCATTAATATCATCAGCACCTTCTAGAAACTGCATGAATAAATAGCAATTTAAAATGGCTTTGCTGAGAAAGGTTGGGGGGTGGGGAGGAACCAAGTCCCATGAACACAGGTTATCTTATCAGGACTTTTGTATAATTCCTAATTAGCTGACCCAATGTCCTTTAATTTTCATAACAATGGTAACCCATGAGACCTACTATACACCAATTAAGTCTCTCAATAGAAATGACTTGACGGATTCTTTTGCTTTTCTTTATTGAAATGATAGACACTACTCTGCCCTTCATTATTCTCCCTTGACTATTAAAAATATGTCCTTGGACTTTAATGAGGCTAAAAGACTTACACATTACACAGACATATAAAATACTGCTTCTGAAGATAAATTATTTGACAAAAATGCTACTCTGGTGAAATATAAAGAATGTTGTTAATACAAAATATTCTATATAATAAAGAAATCCAATTTCTGCCTTTCTAGCTTAGTGAAGAACTCCGTGGATTTTATATTTCTGCATACAGAAAATAAATCCCAAGACAAACTCCTCCAAATCCT
>NW_024884733.1:7636402-7659717 GCF_019232065.1 Centrocercus urophasianus | reverse complement strand
AATTTCCTGCATTGGGAAATAAACTTATAAAAAATAACAGGGAGAAATTTATGCTCAGACATTTCATGTTATTAATATTACAGTGATCTTCATAGATGAACAGTATTCTCCATGCCAGTTAAGAACAAGATTTCCAAGACTGCTACAGACTTTAGATTGCAAAAGAAGTTTACTTCATGAGTTCATTTAACAACATTTAACAACAGTTGGGGTTCTTGATTTCAAAATTGGAAACCAGATTATAAAAGAAAATTATCTGCAAAGCAAAATAGAACTGGAACATAAACAAAAACAAATTATTGTTCTCGCCATTTATTCAGTTACTTCCTAAGGCATTTACCAGCCACAGCACTTCAGGCAGCAAGTTAAGAATAGTCTGCCTTTTGAGTGGAATCACTTCTGCTTCTCTTCCCAAGGTTTCTGCTTATTTAATACAAACAGAGCACCAAAGATGCTTCAAGGACCTCTTTAATTTTCTTATTAAAATGTCCTCTAATATTCTGCATTATTTAGTACGTATAGCCTTTATTTAGTTTATCAATATAAGAATAATAACGTACTTAAATTTAAAAATGAGTTCACTTTCATGAGAGAAGAGGGTCCTTGAGGAACTGACTCTTACACTCATTTCTCCCTTTACATTAGAACTGAAAATTATTAAACTGTGAAATTGAACAAATCATCCAATATTTAAATAATTTTATTGAGTTTTTTTGTTTACTACTTTTTTAGAGAAACTACGCACGGCTGTATGCTCAAGTAGAGTAACATAATTGAAAAACTTCTATTATAATTGAAGTTAACCATAATTACACTTTATCCAGACAGAAAAAGTGTTTGACTCATTCCTCATTCTTCATTTGCTGATCACTGGGAAAGATGTACTTGAGAAATACCAGCTACCATTAGTTTGCTGACATTTAACCAGATTTTAAAGCTAAAGATCACTGTATCTTGTCCTCCTACAGACCTGCATTGCCTTCCTACAGCCACATGTCTCTGACAGAAGCTTGATGGATTAGAATTTCTTATGGGCTAAGGTCCAGCCTTCAACCACTGTCTTATTTCAATATTATCAAGCACACTGGAGAAACAGAAAGCTGTAAACACTAGGGACTGGTTCAATATTACAACAGGAAAATGCTATTTTGCAGTCACACTTTGCTTTTTTGAAATAGCTGTGGTTGGACAATGACGGAGAAAGCACAGGCTAATGAACAGCCTCTTGACTGGGAGCCAACAGACTTGGATTCCACTTGAGCTTTGTGGTACAGACATTTCCTTTCTCAATTTATTTTCTGCTTGCATCATCTACTTCGCATTCCTTCTATTTTAATTTTTTCAGCCAATCACAAGAGTGCGTATTATCCTTATTGTACATTTCCATGAATTCTTGCAGCTACTGCAATACAAGCAGTGAATTATCAGAAAATATCTCTGAAGATTAATACCGACTTTAAGCATTTCATTTTAACTGTGGTTCAAGCATATAGGCTTCTTGGCCATAATATATTAGTAATATATGAAAAAAAATATTGGTTCGTTTTAGTTGTTTCTTTTCCTGAACACTGAAGCAAAATATTTTTCAAGTGCTAAAAATCTTTCTATTTTGGGAACTGATTTCTAATGCATAGAATTAGTCTGCACTGAGACATGCATAACTGTACTTAGTTATATAAATATAACAAACTTCAGATTAAAAAAAAAAGGAATAAATGCTTATTGACCAAACATACTACCTAAAATGATTAAAGTTTTGGAATTGTGAAGACCAGTTTATCAGGTGCCTACAGACTCCATGAATTTCTACACATCCAAATAAGGAGTGCAAGGGAAATAACTCTGTACACTGAGTTCCAGTCGAGGATTCTGCTTTCCTGATCTGCTGTACTTTGCAGTTACTTTACTGAACATATTAATCTTACCTAATTGAAGATTTGGACTGGTATTGAAACTTAAAAATGTGCATGAACAGTAAAAATGATAACTATATATATATATTGCATGAAACTAAAAGTTGGATAAGAATCTCGTGAGTATAAAAGAACTAATTACAAACTAAAAATTTACAAGTAAGTTAACAGTGATAAGCTTACAAGCACAGCTTGAAAGCTTGCAATCACAACTGAAACCCAGGGACTCTTCCATGTCCTTATTCACATCCAAAAAACTAAGAACTCAGCTGTCTGGAGGAAATATGTCAATTTGTCTTCTCTTTCGGGCATCCTCACCACTCAAGGAAAATTCACACCTAAGCAGTTACACAAATGACTATGGCTACATTATCTATGAAACATGTACAAATGAGTGAGTAATATACATCAGCTTTGTACTTGCAACTTGTGTGTAACTTATGCTGGAAGAACGTCATTGCAGTATTCACATACTTGGTACAGCTGCAGGGAGCTACAGAGCGTATCAGCTCAGTAAGTGAGCCCCTGGTCTGCACAACTGCAGAGCACTTCCCTGTAAAGACATACTAAACAGAGTTCAAGTTGTGGTAATGAATTTTTGGAACTATACAAAGTCACTACATTGTCACAGCTCCATAAATACTAATGTTCGTGTTCAAATAGAAATAATGTGAAGTAAATAATGACCAAACTGCTAAGCTCATAGGCTTGTGATCAGTGACATGAAGTCCAGCTGTACACCAGCTGTATGTGCACTATGCTGGGGATAACCACCTGGAAACCAGCTAGAGGGAAAATAAGCAGCTCATCTGATTGAACTTCCTTACAAATGCCTAAGTTAAGGAAAACTCCGTACAGTGGCATGAAAATTTAGTTGGAAAAGAAAATAAAACCTTTGGGAAAGAGTGGAAATAAATGAGTTCAGAAAATAGGGGAATAAAGAAAAATGAAAACTAAAACTTTGAATATGTAACTTTGGTGTGTTACAAAACCAAGCATCAAAGAATAGGCTCGCTAGTAGCACTGTATGTTTGACAACAGTGAAGAAACTTTTCCCTCCCATGTTCTGCAGAAAACGGTCATTGCATCTTTGAAAAGGCCTTCAATTGATAAACAAGACTTCCATAAGTTTATGAACTAGATAAGCATCACTTATGTACGCTCTTCATCTTCTTTTCCATTTTAAAACTGTTCTTTGATAGCTGATAATGTGTTTCCTGACATTATCAATGAATGATATTTTCTAAACATCATAAAAAAGCATTTTACTGTGAAATAGCAACACTTCTTCCTGTTTTTCCTTTTTTTTCTTTTCCTGATGACAAATTGATCATAAAAAAGTAAAGAACATTCAGCTGACAATATTGTAGGAAGAATAGAACAGATACTATCAAACAGATATTTATCTGCCTCTCTCTTTAGACATCAAGGCTCATCGTGGAGAAGAATGTTAATTCATTAATAAGAAGGTCTAAGCTATAAAACATTACAGTTCATCCTGTGATCACCAGAAGAAAAAGCAGATAAAGGAAAGCAGGTAAACAAACTCCCCCAAATGGCTTTGAAAACTTGGAAGGAGATGTTCACCATTTAGGGAAAGATAATTGCCTGTGGCTATATCCATGCTGTTTTCTGCAGGTGTACTGAAATGTTCCATAGGGTGAAACAGCCAATAATCTCAAAGCTTCCATTTTACTGGGAGAACCAAGTTGCTGAAGCAGGAACATATATCCTGGGGACAGAAATTTTTCTATCACGAGGGGAGAGCTTTCTGTCATAAGAAAGCAGGATGAAAACAGATTTCATTATAACAAATATGTGTACTCACTAACTAAGAACTTGCCTTTGTGTTCATGTCCTGTGGTGTATGAGAGATGTCCTACTTTTTAAGAGATAACAGTCCTATGCTGCGTGCCCTCAGACTGATTATTTTAGCTCTTTAACTGAAACTACTTGCTTGAAAGCAATGTATTGTGTGATCAAGCATCCTTATTAATCATTATCACACAACTGCTGCTGTCTCCAGTCTCGTTTCCCCTCCAACAGAGATTGTTTTCAGGAATTGCCTCTAAGTCCTCTTTAACTACCTGAAATATCATCACTGAGCAGTTGAGGTTGGAAGGCACTGCTGGAGGTCATCTTGTCCAATGACCCTGCTTGATCAGGGTCACCTAGAACAGGTTTCTCTAGACGAAATATTATCTGTGCGTGTGTGATTGTGAGCTTCCAAAGGAGTTATACTCCACGGGAATTATAAATCTACACATTTCTGATGAAAAGCTCATAGGAGAAAGAAAGAGATGAAAGCTAGACTCACCATCCTGGTTATGTAAAAGCTAAAAACAACTAGAAAAATCATGAAATATAAACAAGTTACTTGTTGAACTCAGCTTTGACTTGAGAAACTCTATACACACACACTACTTAAAACATGAACTTGTAAAATTGATACAGAAGAAGAAGAAAGTACTATTTCTTCTTAAGCATTTGAAAATCTCAGAAACCAGTTTAACTTACAGGCATAATAAAAATGTTAAAAGGCAATATTAAAAAAAGAGATAGGTTGCCCTTCAAAAATCTACATAGAAACTACTTGAAGAGATCACTCAAATTCCTAAACAGATAATGCTAAAAATCCTCATTTATGAGTACTGGTAAGTTTCTACACTGGACTGTTTAAATGACAAATATTTTGATGAATTACTTGATATTTTTATGCTTCTTACTTTCAATATTACTTAACTGTTTTTGGAAGCTTAGGATACAATGTTTACTACAGAATTATAATATTTACTGAAAACCTATTTAATTTCCTGTACGGCAATTAAATGCAAGGCTTTCTGAGTAAAAAAGTAAGTAATCCAGAGGGAGTTTCTGAAGATGACATGAGCAGGTCTTGAACAATAGCAAGACAGATGTTGCGAGGTTTTCAGTTGGAAACAGTGCTACCTGGAGATAACTTCACAATATTTTTTGTCTTATAGTTTGGGTGGGAGACTTCTGAACTCTTACAATTTTGAACTCTTACAACTCTTACAAAATGTGTGGAGTGAAGTAATATTTCTGGCTGTTCCTTCAATCTTAATACTCCGAGTTTCCTTGCTTCCTCTTACTTACTTTTTCTTTACTTGCTATTATTTTGTTAATTAAGAGAATTCATACAGACTATAAGACTACAGTTTTATAACTAGAAGTGTTTCTGAAGAAAACATTAACTGATTACTGTTGAAACAATGCACTGGTACTTCACAGAACTTAAAAAGTATGATTAAAGAGAGAAATTAATACTCTATTGAAAAAAAGTAAACTGCTGTGCATTCTAGAGAGGTGGTGACTCTTTCTGAATAATAACCTTTAAGTTTTCCTCCATGATTTGGAGAATGTATGAATAAGAACTAGTAATGAAGAGGTCGTCTCTTGGGAGGTAATATTTAACCAGCTTATCCACATTCAACAGAGTTTCCATAATTTTCTTGCTACTAAAATAGTCACTTTGATAATATTGGAGAGTAAAGAATAAAAGAAAAACAATGTGTTGAAGTTTTCTTCCATGCCCTAGTGCCTTTAAGTAGTGAAAGTTAACTGCTGAGCACAGCAGTGACCAAAGGACACATGCAGTGAGCAGCTGCCTACCTTGGAATAACGTGTTTAAAAATACTTTCTGTTCCAGGTAATTTTGTCTTTGCAGTCCAATAAGCCTCAGCTTCTCTCAAGGACAAAGCTTGTGCTACAGAGCTGTCTATAAAAAGGATTTCCTGATTTCCTTTAGATAGAAGCTTTTATTTTTCCACCCTCTAATTTAAAAATCTTGGATAACAAAAATAGGCGCACCGTGATTATAGAAAATAAAGCCAGCATGTATTCATTTAAAAAGTTGATTTGCACTCAATCTTTTCCCAAGTCATTTGGATCCAGGTTTCTCCTTGGTGTACTGGAATGCTTAAGAACTCACATACATTTAAATTTTGCATAATGACCACAAGTTTTATTACTATGAAAAGTCAGATCTGCCAGCCTTTTCAGTCTCCTCTGCACAGTTCCTACAAAGTAAGCTGCATGTCAAGCCATTGCAAACTGCTAGCTATGATTTTACTTGCATGAAGAAATACTTGGCTGGCCCAGAATCGGAACAGTGTTACCAGCCCTGAATTCAAGTCAAAGACTTAACAGAGTCTAAGTACTGCTATTCTGCATGTATTTCCAGCTGTTTTTTGGAACTATTACAATCAGGTACAGCACAGAGCACAACTACAAAGACTGTCAAATGCTTAAGAAATCTAAATCATCACAAACCAAGACTGTGAACATAAGGGAAGATCACATAATGCAAGCTGCCATTGCCTGCTCAACGCTCTTGGCTGATCTTGAAATCTTTAAGATGCGTTGTTCTTTGATACAGAACTGAGTATTAAATGGTCTTGCTCATTTTATCAGACCAGAAATCCTATCCCCTAGATTTAGAACGAAAGACGTTTTCAGCTCAAAACTCTTTACATGACTAACAATTAGTCTTAAACTGTAACTATTTTAATTTCTTTTCACTTTGTCTTTGCAGCTTAATTTCCATCCCATAGGAAATGAGTCTAGCCTTTCCTTAGCTTTCAGCTTAGAAGAAAAAAATTAACAGCTCAATTGCATTAACGGAAAAAAGCATCTTTACACTGGATTGTTCACCTAAAAATTAAGGATAAGATCTCAAGCAGCATTTTGTGAGCTACAGAAACAGAGGTTTTTTCAATTTCAGTTACAATATGCATGAACACAACTGTAAGTGTTGCTTTGTGAATTTTTCCACTTAGAAAATAATATTTTTTTTAAAGCGATATGTGAAGTAAAGTCTTTGCATAAGCACTTGTAATTTTGATAAACATTCTGAGTAATAATTCTTATTATATCATATAGTCCACTTGGGATCTCTTATTCTTTTATTGTCCCCTAGAATTCAAGTGTGTTCACATTCTTTGAATCCTAGGTCACTAAATTTCCAACAAATCCAATGGATTTTCACTATGCTGATGTGACGCTCAGCTGGATCCAACAGAAATGTTTACTTGTACTGATTCAAAACCCAAAGCATTAATTGAAAAAGTGGTTATCGCTGAGTTTTTAGAGGACTGAATTACACCAAGCTATAAAAAGAAGTGTAACTTAGGTAATGATTTCAAAGAAGTGGTGACATTCATGTTCTTATTCTAATAGAACAATGTTTTACTGCTTCTGTTATTAAGATTCTGTGAATAGGTTTCATCCACACAGGTAATCTTAATGTAGTAAGCAAAAGTAGTCACAGAACTACTCACTCATATAAATGATTCTGGAAAACTGCACTGTTTGTGCTACTCATTCACAGTTTTTAGATCCTTTTAAATTGATTTAGCTGTAGAATAATCAATAGATTTCATCTCTCCCTCTCAGAGTACCTCCTGGTGACTAGAAGATAAGACTTCTAGCTTTGCGGGAGACTCACGCAGTAAAATTGTTGAATTAATGAAATGCTAAAGAATAAATGACCAGGACTCTTTAACAATTTGTGATGGATCTAATCAGGAAATAATTTTAAATTATGGCTTTTTCTTTACTTCTGTTCACGGACACAAGAGGCTTTGGGGCATATTCGCTTACAAATTAAGAATGACATTTTACTGTTACTATTTCTTGTGACGCATTTTTAGAAGTATTTTAAGATGGAAACTACATATTCAGTCATCAGCTGTTTTCAGGATGAGCATTTATGTTTCTTAAATTGAATGAAATTGGGAACTAATATTTTGATATACTGGCAAAAAATACAAGTCAGATGTAACCGTTAAAGAATTTCTCTTGCTTAAAGTCAGATCTCTACTGGGACATCCACACACGGGAAGATTTACTTCATTTACAAAAGTAAACTTGCAGATTTTGGGATTCCTCTCTTCCCCCCATCTTGATGCATACTTTACATTTACCTATATTAAAAATCAATATGAGAATTCATCTTATTTCCACACCTGAGAAAATGGATGAAAGGTGATGTCTCTAGAGACCCAACAATTAACAAGGCTCACAGAAAATCAGAATGGAAAATTTCTGCATGTCAGATAACAGAAAGAAACATAAAAGCCTTATGTTAAGCCTTAAATTTATGGACATAAATTTAAATGTTTCACTAAATCTATTCTACTCAAAGGTGTTTTTTTTTTTCTTTACATCCTTCTTTCAGAAAATCTGTATTAAAAGTGCATTTCATCAGATTTTCATAATTAAATCTTTCATTCTAAGGAGGACAATCATAGTTAGAACTAAGCAAGCCTATTTTATAATTTTTAGTAGATTTCTTTAGTCATAATCACAAAAATACTAATTAAGTGCCATACCTGATCATTAAAACAACCTACTCATATTTGTAATATGCTAATTATAATGCAAATTTTGGAAAGGATATTCAGCACCCCACACTTTTGTGAGGAGTCTTGAAAGATCAGCCATTAAGCATACCCGTATGAATGCTTTAAAATCAAGCCTCTATTTGAAACAACATCATACAAATCAGTATTAAGAAAGCTAAAATATGATATTTTTGAAAGTCTGTATAGTAATGCTGGATTAGTAAAAAGAGAAGCAAACAAATAAGAAAGTTCCATTTTCTTATTTCAATGAGGATTCCAAATCAAAAACTATCATGATCGTGTCACTTGAGAACGCTACTTTGAGGTGGATGTGTGTGTGTGGTGTTTTTAAAAGCAACTACAACCAAGCCACCACACTCAGCAGCAATCACTCTATGGTTAGAAACCATACTGACAGAATTCAGTAAGATTGTTTTGTAATGCTGTCATATTTTTTTACTTCCTAAACATTTTATTAAGCACTGAACAAAAATTAGTCCACCAAAAATCATATACAATCTCTGAATTTCACACAACTTGTAGAGATTGTAAGTTAACATACGAAACTCTTGCCACAAAATAGGTTCAGGGTTATCTGAAAAGATGAGTAAGAGCCTGTAACAAGGAGCGACATGTTGCAAAGACTGGTAACTGTATGTATTCTTTTTTTTGTGTAGCTAAGAGACAGCTAAGGAAATGGAATGATATATAAACAGCTGAGAGGTAAATTTTAGAGTTTGAGTCAGATTGCCATCTTCAATCTTTCAGCAGAGAGCAATAGCTCATGTTTGTACGATTTCAAAATACACTGTTTGCACAACAGGGTGGATTTGTAGAACTCTTTAGTTTTTTGTTTGAAATCCGTAATAAGTTACTGATATCTGTAGGAGTCATATCTGGCAAAATAACTATGAGCCCCATGACAAACTCTACAGACAGTACATAGCTGGACGGAAGAAAAATGTTATCACACACACAGAGTAAGACTGAAATACAAATATGAAATATTTCCACATTGCAATATTTTTAGCATACATATGTTGAAACACAAGACAAATTTTCAAAATATACAAATTACTATTTTGCCCTATACAAATTCTGTCATATATCAAAGGGGAAATCAGTTTTCCAATAAACTACATTCAGAATCACATTCACTTAACACTGACACTCCACAAAATAAATTGTTTCTGATGTGTGCAATTGAATAAGAAAAAAAAGCAGTAAACTATAAGTCAATCAATACCAACTCTCAAACACAAAACCTAATAGGGGATTTAGAAAATAATTTTGTTAAGTTCTAACCACAACTGAATACTTTCAGAATCTCTAAAAAATATATCATCTTGCAAAATAAAGATGAATACACTTCCAATTTCAGATGAAACACAGAAATAGTGGAGTTTCTACCTAACAGTTCTTGCAATATTCAACCTAGAACTAAAAGTGCAATGCCAAGCCCTATTTGTAAGCTTATGCTTCTCTTTAACTAGCTCTAGCTAATCAGACTTTACAGAACTGTAAATTGATCATGCTCAGGACTAAACTCAGGACTCAGCAATTATAGCATACAATGACTACCGAACACTACCACATGGACAGCAGCATCTCTCAGCTGAAATTAAACTATGTGGAATACAATGATGGGGTTTTTCAGGTACTATACAGCTTAGAAGAGGTACTGTCAGAGCTCTGCAAGGCTCCTCAGTAAATGAGTTGTAAGTCTTTGAGTAATTCTATTTTTTGACTTGTATTTTTTAATTTTCACATTATGAATCAAAGTTAGAATTTCTTTAACAGCGAAGACAGTTTCAGAGTGTTGTCACCAAAGTAACTTCTTCATATTAAAAGGTACAGAACAAGACTAGTGCTGTATATCTGAATAATATTCGACAACCAGTTTGCCAGATTTCTTCTCCTTATAACCGTGCTCCACCTCACAAGCAGGACTGCTCAGATATTTTACGTTTTGCTGAACAGAAATCTGGGTTTAAGTGAATGTCAAGACTAGCTCTTCAGCTGCCTAACAACACGTCTGTGCACATATATAAAGAGAAAAAACAGCCTGAATTCACCAGTGCATTGTTGCAGTTTTCAACAATTGGCACTTAACAGCAGTTTAATGCCTCTACTTATCTGTCAAATGCATACAGTTTTTGGTGTCTCTTCTGTATGCATGCTCCAAAACCATTCAGCCACTGACTGAGGAAATAGCAGCTCCCTGTGCTAATGCTAATATTACTTACCCTAATTTCAAGTAGAGAAAAATCTATTGTCTTTGTGTTCCCAACAGTTAAAAACTTTTCTATTCACCCATTTAAAATTTCTACAGGGGGCAAACTTGATGCATATTAAGGCATATCAGTCAGAAATGTGCTCTGTTTACTCTGTCTTTTCAATTATTTTTAATATCTGACAATATGTTCATACGGATAGCAGTCATTCTTGTACAATCAACTTATTTGCAGCCTTTTTAGAAACCATCATTTCAGGAATTAATTTACGCAAGTGTTAAGGAAACACAGTCCTTTCTATGGCTTTAAATTGCACAGATAAGACAAGCACAAGTTTTCAGTCTATTTTTACGGCGTGTTAAGAGAAGCAGATTAAGATAATGGCTTATACTGAAAGCACTTAATTGCTGAAAAGAAGTATTCTATCAAAAATATTACTTGGATGAAATAGTGATATGCAAAAACAAGCATCAATAAGAAGAACCTTCTAGTGTTACACAGAGTGGTCAAGAGACCTTAGATATTTGCCTGAAATTACAGTCTATTATGCTCAAGGTTATGTTATAATGACCCAGTCAGATCCCTATGCTCTCAAATTAGAAAGTTAGAGCAAAGCATTTCATGGAGACTACCTTTCCCACAGAAGTAAGGTTTTGATATCATTGCTTAATAAATTTCAGGAAAATTTCCATTTCAGTTTACGTGGGCTGGATAGGATTTTGACAAGAGTGAAAAAGAACTCTTCCTCTCAGCAGGACAAAGAGGTCAAAAGAATAAAAAGTGTATTTTGTTGAAATCTCCAGTTCCTAAATCTCCAAGCAAGTCCCTATTCTTACAGCAATTGTCACATGTACAGGACAGATCATGATCTAAGGGTAGCTCTGTGTTCCCACTGGGAGGAAGAATGTGTCCAGCCAACCAGCTTGGGCTGAACTCTGACAATTTAGAATACAAATTTCTTAATTTACCTATTTTTTGTGGTGCTGAATCCAGAAACAGCAAAAATAACAACATATATTCTTTCTCAAGCTAACAGATCAGTCAGGATCTTCACAACTCCTCTTCACCTTCTTGTATAGAGAATGTCAACTGTGACAAAGCATGCAAATTTAATTTAACGCTTTAATGATTTGTGTCTTATTCATTAGAGAGCGTGCACGGTGGTGTTTTTTTTTTTTTTAATTAAATTTGCACAATGTGACTTCTGACCATTCTGAAGTCAAACAGATTTTTTGCAATTCATAAACATACCCAAACCAACATCCTACTCTTCCTGTTTACTGTTTCCTACACTACTGCTCTACAGCAGATGGCTGAAGAATCAAATTAAGAGATTATTTCCTAGCAGGTACATTCCATAGAATAGCTTCTCCTCATCCTTGGGTCAAGACCATAGGCCTTCATTCTTGCCAATTTCTCAACTATGCTATTTAGGGTATGGACAGAAGACAAGATTGGGACAAGAAAAGAGCTGCAGTCCTTCTGAAAAAATCCTAGAGATGAATTAATGGCCTAATAGAAATCAAGTGTTAACTTCATCTATTTCAACAGAGAAAATAAACTCAGTTATCTCAGTCCAAGTTTCCAGAAGTTGCATATTACTGAGAGTATCTTTTTAAAAATTCAGTTCAGCTTTTAATAACCTGATAATCAGAACTTTAATTCTAACTTGAAAGACTATCAGGGATCAGTGAAACTGCTGTGGTAAATTGCTGATTTCACTTGTTAGGTAAGTTAAAATGGTTGCTTTTTTTTTGCTTGTAATTCTTATTATAGGATTCACAATTTTAAATTGGTTTTAGTTTAAATTTTTTGAGCTTTACTTTTTCCATCTTCTAACTTACAGTAAATATGTCGATGATACTTATTTGTTCAACATGTAACAAACTAAGTTCTAAAATGCACACCTAAGAAAAGACCAGAAGCTTCTAAGTGTAGAA
The DNA here is from genome assembly GCF_019232065.1 of Centrocercus urophasianus. Taxonomy (NCBI): domain Eukaryota; kingdom Metazoa; phylum Chordata; class Aves; order Galliformes; family Phasianidae; genus Centrocercus; species Centrocercus urophasianus. Next base: position 7,647,265 of record NW_024884733.1, on the reverse strand, counting down.
AGGTGGATGATACTATAGAAGCATCCTCATACACTGAATTCAGAATTCACTGAGTTTATATTTCTATTTGTAGCTGGTCAAGCTCCACTTGGCCCAGGTAAGTGGGACAGGCTGTACAGTAAATACCTACTAATTCTTTTTTCCTTTATTCTACTTAGGATAGTTCTTTTAACCTCTGAAAAGGAAAATTGTTTACATCACTTTTGCATAAATAACATATTTAAATCTGATCAAATCCTTAGATTTTGCTCGCTTGCTGCGATTCTTGAAGTTGCCCCTGCTGTGATTCAATCAACTTTCAGCTCTTATCTTCAGACACAATCTAATCAAGTCATAGCTGATTTTTCCTTTCTTACTGCAGTTTGCCTGAATAAGCAAAAGTTTGTTTTTTGAAAGTGATATTGCTTAACTCTCATGTCAAGTAAAGAAATATGCAGAAAAATATCAAGAAAAATTCACAATCTGCTTCAGAGCAAGAAATAAATACTAAATAAGGAAAGGCAAGAATAGGTGCCACACTATAAATGAGAGTGAGTATTTTAGTTTGCATTCTAATTGATACCTGTGGTCCCAGAGAAGCCAAGAGGAAATTCCCATTCATCCTCCCTGCATAAAGTTACATACAATGTACACTGAAACAAGACAGCCTCAAAGCACTTAAAATAAGGTCAGAAATATTTTAGAGCAGTTGTATCCACAAAATAACCAAGTTTTTTAGTTAGGATTTGGTCTCTTGCCTCTAAATCCATGTACTTGAGTATAAGAAATATATTGCCCCTCCCAAGTCGAGCTTTTTTCCTGGGGAAACATGTTTGTATGTTAATTTGTCACGTACACCATATTAAGGTTGAAATTTTCATGAATATCACTTGAAAAAAAAAAATTAGAAAAAAATGCAGGAATTCTTTCTCCCTTTAATTTTTTTTGTACAAAAGACTATCATCACTTGAATTTCCAGTTCACAGCGGTGCAAGCAACCAAGTACAATGTTTTGCACTCTTCTCCATGGTGATCCATTGAGTTTAGAAGTGAGATGCATCAGAGACCTGATACAAATGGATTCCATTAGGATCCACAAGGGTACTTTGTGAAGCATCTTCACAAAGACATTGTTGGTAAGAGCACAAGTGACAGGAAGCAAGAAACGAAAGACAGCAAGTGACAGATAGAGACTAGATCATGTCATGAAGTCCCCTCTAACCCTAGGGATTTCATAGAAAGAAAACAAGGTAGCAAGATTTTTTTTAATGCTGAAGATAAAGAGTTAGTCTGTGCAAAATTGGTACTTCTTTAATCTTAGAATGAGTAACTAATATTAAAGTCAAGCCTTATCATCGATTTAAGTTACAAACAGATGAAGATTTATGGTCTTATTTCTGTAGTAAGACATTTAACATCTAAGAAACTGACACAAGAATGCTATTAGATATAAAAGAGTATAAGAAAAAAAAATGATCCAGCTGAAAAATGTCTCTCATGCTAAAAGATGGAAGATTAAACATAAAACAAGGATCAGTACAAATGAAATTAGAGTTGCTAAAACAGACAAAAATAGGACTGAAATAGAAATAGTGATGAAATAAAATAGAGTAATGCAATTAATAAGATGGCTCCAAAGGGCCACGGATACAATTAATGTTAATCTTCTCACGTTTGTTTAGGTTTTGTGATCAGGGCAAACAGACAACTTTGCATAATATTATCTACATAAATTAACAGGAATTAGCACCGTAGTGCTTCACAGTAATCAGTGTAATTATTTTAGAGGAAAAGAAAATCTATTTTTGAAATTGGCTTAAATTTTCAAAACCTTAAAGTAGTCATCAAAATCTTTTCCTCCATTATTTTGAAGAAGCTCTTCAGATTACAGCAGTAAAATGAGCAAGCATTTTCTCTATTAAAAAATAAATGTTTTCTTCAGCTTTATAATGCTATTTTAGTTGTACCACATTTTTACGACATACCAGCTATCATCCATTTTACTTTATATATACTTTTACATACACAGTTTATATATACTATATATACACTTTTTCCATCTATACTTTTATGAAAAAAGAGCAAACACATGTAACCTTCCTGTTCTCTTACTCCTTGTTCCCATAAAATTTCATCAACAGGACAAATTTACCGTGGTGACCTAATTAGGAACTATACAGTATAACTAGCTCTTCTTCCACACTCCTTAGAGAGAACAGTAGTATTTAGTTACTACCAGAGTAGGCACTCTCTCAGAGATGACTGTACTAGAGATATTCCAGGAAAAAAAAATAAAATTATGTATGGATTACAGTAAACAGAACTTTGCCCAGCACTCAGCCTGGCTACTTGCTCCTTTTTTCAGAGTTTCATGTAGTAAAATAAAGCAGGTTGCTACAATGCTATGTAAAACACTTTCCTACTTTGAGCAAACATACCAGTTAATAACAAAACAGTGCATGAGACAGTTTAGTACCGAGAAGACTGATGAAAAGGAAAAGGAAAACATTTTGCATGGTCTGCGTAAGCTCATCAGCGTAAAATAACCATCATGGTTTATGCCTTTCTCACAAGGCCGTTAGGCAAAGATATGTAGGCTTCAATTGTTAGAAAAAATGCCTCATTTTCTCTGCAAGCCAATAATTTAAGATTTCTTTGGACTAGAGCCCCAATATCAGTTCTGAAAATCCAATTTTCTTAGCGCAGTCCAGCACAAATAGTAGCACAAAGAACCTCCACATCTGACACGTGTACAAAAACACTGGTCTGCAGTCTCTTTTAGAAAATACATTATGGCAGCAAGCATGCATCATAATATCATTAAAATTCAGTGGAAGTCAGATGACTAATTTCTATTATATCTCTGGAAAATTTCAATTAATGAGCTTGGGAACACAGAGGCTAATAAGTGAAAATGCAGTTATTTTTAATTAAAAGGTACAGTGCTAGTAAAGACTGCATGAAGCTGAAAGCACATACAAGGCAGCCATCAACTAAGCACAATTATATAACTCCTCAGAAAACTGTGGCCATCTTCTATAACTCCTTTAATCAAAATTTGCCTGCTTGTTTATTCCAGCAAATGAGAAAAGATCAACCAAGTCACACATTTTGGGAGTGGTTAACATGTTCTTCTAGAACCTAAGGATGTAGACAGTACTTATACAGAGGGTTTCTCTACTACTACAGATATGGTGACATATCAAACAGAATAGCTTTTACGCTTCCTAGCTTTCATTTAGAAAGAAGAAAATTAAATTGCTTACAGAAAAATAAATTGTAAAAATCGAGATACGCAACTGCATGAAGGATTAAATGAACAGGAAATGTTTGAAACATTCTCTAGAGATTTTTCTTTTTAAGTGATGGTCTTATTCTTACTTACATTTTGATATACTATATACAAATAATGTTTTCAATTGCTTTTGGTAAACAGCTCCACATTTTAAACAAGTCAAATCAACTTTAAGTTGACTGAACCTTTTCAACATTTCACTTCCCTCACAAGAGATGCTCACCCATAAACAAATGGAGAAAGCTATTGGTTTCTGTTGTTGTTTCAATCCATTACGATATCATATTGCAATGCATTGTACCTGCTAAACATGGTCAAGCATAAAACTTTTTCTGAAAGTTTTTTTTTATGAAATCAAAACTTGAAAAGCTCGGTGACTATTAAGGACATCAAACTGCACTGCTAACTTTTCATGCTAATTAATAGAAATGAACTTGATCATATGAGACAAAAAAAAAAAAAAAAAAAGGGTAAAACAGAAGACTGACCAAACCAGCTGTGTCTATTAATAAGATCAGTTAACCCATTAATACTCTACAGATCTAATACAGGACTGCGAGGAAGCATTAAGTTAGGATTGCCTAGACATGTTACTCTGAATTAAGATTTGATCTTCAAGAGTTATAGTTGTGTTTTGTACCAGAAGGATCAATATGTTTTGCGTTTCTAATCTGAATATATTGGAGTATTCATGCAAGGAATAAAATTATACATACACACATCCAGCTGGGTTAGGAATTAGTTCCTGGAACTGACTATTCACATGTCCCTTTCTGGTTTTGTTGGCACTTCCACAGCTTTGAAGCTGTACAAGCTTCTTACGTGCACTATAGCATTCAGGCTTGTAGTACCATAGACAAACAATCGCAATAACACAGCAGAACGTACCCAGCTAATCAAAGCATATCAATTCAAAACTGAACTCTTAGGATGTTGTTCATAACATCAGTGACAGAGGTTTTGTGAACACCTCCTTAATGTGTGAATTGGCTGCTTGGAATCTGGAAGACACATTTATCATCCTATTTATATTTGATGAAAGCTCGGGCGTATTCTGTTAACTTGAATATCTACATTAAAAAAAATTTTGTCAACCAAATCCAGATGACTTTGGGTACCACTGGAATTTAACCTTACTATTTTATTGCTCCAAAAAAATCCTACTAGAATTTATAAAAGCAGCATTGGAAGCTACTTTTCCACCCTACTAGCTCTTAATTGGCCCACATAATTGCAAAACAACAGTAAAGCAGTGCTTCATATCCAAAAAGAAAAGCAAGTAATTAACACACAGTATAGTCTCTGCTTTCTTGTGAATCATCAATAATCTCTTTCTAAAAAGAAAACCAAGTTCAAGAGGCAGTTTTTCAAGAGCAAGTCTACAGTGCCTTGGAATGGACATCAGTATTTTTGCTGCAGATTCCAAGAATTTCAAATTATAGAACATTAGTGTCTGCTCTTTCTGCACTGATCCTGTGCTCTATTTATGTTTTGAGAGAACATTACACACAATTACCTTACGGAACAAAGCTGCTTTTAAGAAGAAACATTTAGTTTTGTATGACAGAAGCAGGGCTCACTTAAAAACCTGTTGATGTAGCATCAGATAACCACATGTACACAATGAAACACAGCAAAGAAAGGAAAGCTACTAAAGTAGCTTTTTTTTGATGGATTATTTTTACTGAATGTATTTCTAAGCCTTTTAGATATAGAAATAATTTCATATCTAAAGCTTGTACAAACACTAAATCAAGTGCCAGAGTCTGTCACTGGTTACAGAAGGTAACAAGGGCTAGGACATTAAGGCCCTACATATGATAAGATGGAGCATCTATGGGTAAGTATCAGGGGGAGGGCCAACAGTGTTATCTTCCTGGTAGGGGTTCATTATAGATAACAAGACCAGCATGAAGAGACAAACAAGTTGTTCTGCAAGCAGCTGGCAGAAGTTGAATAATCGCCGGTCTTTGTTCTTATGTAGGACTTTAACCTCCCCAATATGTACTGATAGACTGAAAATACAATACAGAAGTATAGGAGGTTTCTAGAGTGCGTGGAAGACGACTTCCTGACACAACTGTTAAGAGAGCCTACTAAGAGAGGTACCCCACTAGACCCGCTGCTCACAAACAGAGGAGAACTGGCAGGAGATGTAGAAGTCAGGAGCTGTCTTGGGCAGTGACGGCAAAATGGTAGAGTTCTATACTGTTGGTGAACTCAAGAGGAGAGCCAGCAAAAATGCTACCCTGGACTTCCAGAGGGCAACTATTGAACTATTTGAACTATTCAGAGCATGAGTAAGGAGAAGTCCTTGGGATTCAGTCTTAAAGGGTAAAGAGGTCCAGGAAGGTTGTACACTCAAGAGGAAATCCTTAGAGGCACAAGAGTACACTGTTCCCCTAAGCTGTAAGATGAGCTAGCAGGGAAGACGACTGGAATGGACGAACAGGGAACCTTCTCAGAGGCTCCAAGAGAGGAAAAAAAAAAAAAAAAAAAAAAAAAAAAAAGTCTGCCACCTATGAAAAAAAGAAGGGGTGGGCAACTCAGGAAGAGTACAGTGAAAATGTTAGGATATGCAGGGAGAAAATCATAAAGGCAGAAGCCCAGCATGAGCTAACCTGGCCACTGCAGGAGAAAACCAAAAACTTCTTTACAAGTGTTTTAACAAGAGGAGTGCTAAGAAAAATATCCATCCTTTACTGGATGCAGTGGGAAATGTGACCACTGAGGAAAAGGCTGAGGCTCTTGTTGCCTTCTTTACATTTGGCTTTGAAACTCAGACCAATTATCCTCAGGGTACTCTACCTCCCTGAGCAAGAAGTTTGGGATGAGGAACAGAATAAACCCCTCACAATTCAGCTGGAAACAGAGACCTACTATTTTACCTGAACTGTCACAAGTCCATGGGGCCAGGTGAAATCTACCCAAGGGTGTTAAAGGAGCTAGCAGAGGCAATTGCCAAAGCACTTTCCAGCAGCTATCAGCGTTCCTGGACACATCCTTAGCTACCTCAGATTTCATGAACAAATCCATACAGATTGTATATACAGGATTCTGTAAGTATCATAATGAGGTAGAATATATTTTATATATTTTGAAACAGGACACAGGCCTGGTTGTTGAGAATATACTTAAATCTAAAAGGGATCATTTAAGCATTTCTTTTTAAACTGTATTAATGCTGTGCTCTCAGTACAACACACAATGGGCAAAGGTAGCTAATAACAGCAAACTTTTAATATTTAGTTTTAATATAACTTTTTGCTTCAAACAGAGACAGCTTTACAAATGTTAAAAAAAAAACACTAACTATTAAATATACTTGAACAAACATCACAGCAAAGGGTCATGCTGACTACTTAGAAATACACAGGGTAAAAATCTCTCTTTGCTGTGGCTAATAGCAAAGCTTCCATAAAATTCAATTAGCACAGAATTTCTCGGTGAAAGAATCACTATAGATGGAGATCTTATGTCTACACATAAGTTAAAAAGAAAAAACAATTACATTTCCTCCCGCTGCTCAATGAGTACAAATTGAAATAATCTTTGGCAGCTACAGATGATTTTAAGTTGCTCTTAGTATGACAGCTGAGCTTCTGGTCTTCCTTTGCAATTTTACCTCTAATAGCACTCCCATGAAAATAATTTTTTGGACTACAGTTGCACAAACAATCATACGTCAGAAAATTAACCACTGTAATTTACTGTTGGGTTAATTATTACATTATGCATTCTTAAATGAAGAGGTTTTTTTTTTCTATACAGTTTAAGGGCCTTGTTCTTCTTTCAATTCCTTAGACAAAATAAAATCCTAGGATTCACAACAGAGGAAAAAAAAAAAAAAAAAAAGGTACATAAGCTTCAACAAAGCCAGAAACATTGTTAAGATGATTTCTGCATCTTCTGTGTGTACAGAAACATGGTAGAAGTTAAATACCTTGCTAATCTTTTGTAATAGATTGTCCCTCCCCTAAAAAACTTCTTCATGTCTGACATCATAATCACAGAGATAATATTTTTACATTATGAGCTTCTTTCTATCTCTTTAATACACCCATCCTTAGATTAATACAATAATAAATAACACTGAGCTGTTTTGCAGGATTAAAACTACATAAGTAATAGTGAGATGTACTTCACAGAGTACCTTCCCTACTACTACACTGCAAACCAACCCTAAGGACTCTTAATGACAAAGCAGTCAGACTCTGGAAGTAGGTGGCTGAATCACTCACAGATGTCTCTTTGGAAGCAAACGCAAAGAAGTGGCAATTTCATGGCCCACAGAGATCCGCACTGCAGTCTTGCAGCTACGTATGTACAGTGCAACTACAGCAAGTACAGAAAATTCCAATGAAAACGCATGAATAACAGATGGCAATAATTAGAATTTATGATAGTTTGGGGAGACCTGCATGTCCAGAAAGAGTGATTTACTAAATTAAGAATCTACTGAAAGAGAAGAAAAATTATATTTTCTTACTGTTTTTGTTTTGTTCTCACTACCCCTTCATCTTTAAACTGCAGGAAGTTGTATGCTGGATGTGGCTCTGGGCAGCCTGGTTTACTGATTGGTGACCCTGCACATAGCAGGGTTGAAACTAGATGATCATTGCCGTCCTTTTCAACCCAGGCCATTCTATGATTCTGTGCTGTGATTCATGTGCTGGCGATTATCTCCTTAGGGAATAGAGCATGCTATAGAATAGAAATCAAACTTTCAGAGGTAGTGATTATCTATAAATTAGGTGTCTACAGAATTTCTGATCTACTGCAATCTTTAATGGTATTTAAGCCCTTGCTTTCAATCTAGACAAAACTACTTCCATTTTCTCAGAGTATGGGAAAGACTACAGGAATTATACATGCTCCATCACTGTTGTCTTTGATCTGTTTTTCCTGCTAGGATGAATAGGATTTTATGTAAGTGATTGGGAGATATTATCCCATGTAGTACAGGATTAGCAAGTTTACAAACTGTAACAGCTGCATAACCTAGAGATTAAAAACCTGGGCACAATAGAGAGAAAAGAAGATTTGAGGCAAATCAGCAATTCTGACAATTCTGTAGGACTGTAGAGAGGCAAATTTACCAAAGAAATGGAATTCAGTGTGGATCTCCTGAATGACTCTAAAATTACTAGTGCTAAAAAAAAAAAAAAAAAGCACCACAGAACACAAATACCCTCTCTGCTAGAGGTTTTCACAAAACTTTTTAAATTCAACTGACATGCTTTCAGGCTACTGTCTTTCTTCCCTTCTTACCTTGTTTTTACATAGGACAGCAGAAGAAGGGCTGTTGTTGCTACAGTTAGTTGCAAAGAAAGTGAGGCAACAGTATTTCACCACGCTAGAGATTAAACTGGCAGAACTCTTGACTATCGCCTTCCCAAACAACACAACCTCTTCCAGCCACTGGGAATTATGACAAGAAAGGCTGGGGTAAGTGCTTGGTAAGCTCAGTGCTCCATGATCAGGTCTCAGCACTAAGTTGCTCCAAACTCAGCTCATGGCAACCAACTCAATATTTTCTGCAGTAGTGACACCTTCATGACAACTTTGTTTTATTAATAAGCCACAGTTTTAATTTTTAACACCATCTTAACAATAACAATCATCTTGATATCATCAGGCAGTACAGGAACAAATGCACAACATGCCACAGAAAGGGTTAAACAGTAGACAGTGAAGGTAAATTCAAGATGCACAAATGAAACTACCTTATTTTCTTCTACTAGCCCAGCTTTAGAGAGTACAAAAGCAGATAAGTGTATTTTAAACAGAAATATGTTTCCTTTTCATCATGTGCACCTTCAGCTGTTCTTGTTTCCTAACAATAAGACTGGAAAATCTATACGAATTTGTTTGGTAACAAAATGCAACGTAGCTAAGATTTTTTACTGCTGATGTCAAGACCTGTGTCCGTTCCTCCATTCTAAAGTGCCTGTCTTACAAAGCGTCCTAATTTTCATGCATACAGTATAAAAATAGAAGCAAGGTGAAATTTATTCTGTAACGCCCTCACTTGGGCATAATTCTCTTCTTTCATTGGGACCTCTCAAACTAGTGGATCATTAAATTTCCCTCAGTGGATTTTCATGTTTTGCTTGTTATGAAAAGCTAGATAAGAGTAATAGGCAGCTCATAGAACTGTCATGGGACAAGAGAATAGTTTCTTGCCCTACTCTAATTAGAACATGAATCCTGCTGAGTTTAATTATTGTCTTGTTACAGATTTGACAACAGAGACAACATACTAAAAAATCTGCTTTTTTTTTTTTTTTTGGGTTATGGAGCAAAACTTAATTCATGTGACTAGAAAAATATTTATTAAGAATAGGTGAGTTTATTACTATTTTAAAGTGAGGACAGTTACCCTCTAGCATTTAAATCCTTTACTTGGATCTTTACTAATTTATTACTAATTTACAATTCTGATTTAAAATTCTTCACAGCAATATAATGATATGAAAATTTTATTTGTAAACATAAATGTCCTGGATTTAGACAGCTTAAATTAATATAAATGGAAAAGCATTTATACAGTGTTTTATCCCCATTGAATTCTCATGATGCACAGCAGTGATATTCTGGAATCAAACGGATTTTGATTATTTATGTTCAAGTATTTCAGATGTTGATTAATCAAGAAGTTCGGAGACTCACAAACAGCAGTGCAGTAACATACACACTAAACATGAACAAGAATTATTTTAATGATATTTTCACCTTAAAATATAGAAAAACAAATTTATGTTTATCCCCTCTTCAAGTTCATGTAAGAAATAAAAAATTGTCTTTTTTTTTCAACTGTAGAAGTGGAACATTAAAAATAACATTACCTTTAAAAAACACTGCCTTTCCAGACTGCAGTCAGGACACTTACTGCTAGATTTAGTTGCATCTCACTAGCAAACATAGTATGTGTTTGGAGGGGAAAGCTACAGAGTCATTAATTTCCAGCTGTTTTGATTTGAAAGCACTGCCATAAAACTGAACTTTACCTGTAAATAGTGTTTGGCAATGGAATAACTTCAAATGTAAGGAAAAGTGAATATTTAATTCTAATTAAAGATATTCTGTTAAGCTAGAAAAAGAACTTGGGTTTGTACATCAGAAGGTAATTAACAGTCTTGAAATCCATTCTGACAACCACAATCATCACAACACATAGAAGCTCCAAAGGAATCCTACAGTCTGTCTTTGATTACAGTGTCTCAAAATCAGAGTCATTAATATCATATTCTCAGCCAAATGCGCAAACATCTCTTCTGTTTTTGCAAGAATTTGTGAGATAGAATTTAAGGTCACAATGTATGATTTGATTTTGTCATCATTTCAGTAGAGGCAGACAGCCATTGTGTAACTAATATGTTTTACCATAAATATAACTTGATCATAAATTAACTAGGTTTACTGCAATGTTTTGAAATAAAACAGCGTTCTAGCAGAAGGAATGAAAATATTTTCTACATTTCAGCTTCCACAGAATCCACTCAATGTCTTTGAAAGAAATCCTACAGAAGCAGTGATTCATATTACTCTTGACTTTGTTACCCCTTTTCCGAAAGATACTTCAGACT
>NW_024884733.1:7624198-7636316 GCF_019232065.1 Centrocercus urophasianus | reverse complement strand
AAAAGAGTTTTGATTTCGCTGACCTGCTAAGTCAAGGCCTTATTCAGCAACACAGGAGTACACGTCTAGCTTCAAAAGCAGAGGTAGTTCAGCTCAGCCTATTTGTATCACAGCATCTTTGCATAAAAATGAGAATTAGATATGCTGACTTCAAAGAACCTAATCCTGAAATTACAGTCTGAAATATAGTTAATTACATGACTGAATTCCACTGTTTAGGTACTGCATTTAAACCCAATTCTCTGGCGTAGTTACTCCTCATTATTTCTTGCAACCGCTTCATTTCTGATCCTCTCAGAAGGTAATAGTTTTCCATATCACTGCTACGTATACGTGAATTACAGGTGAAATACTATATTTCCAAAAAGCTACAAAAAGATAAAACACTACTTCAAGTGCAGAAGATATATTCATAAATACATCCAAACATATGGTTAGCTGTTGCTTGGAAGGAAGCTCATTTTCATAAAGCAGAACCTTTGTACAAGTCAGAACTTTGGAAAACATCATCAATACCTCACAGAAGTTACAAAGCACAGCTTCATTTGATAAAAATTCAAGTAACGGATGTGCAATTAATACCAACTGTGAACATACCTTTGCCAAACTAAAGGATAAGATGAAATTACTTCAGTTTTTACAGCTTATTAGTAACTGAGACTTCCCTACTGTGTTAAGGAGATCCTTAAGGGACAGAAAACTAGAAAGCTGGCTCATGGTGATATCTCAGCAATGTAGCTAAATGCATCTTCTAGGAATGCAAAGCAGAACTAGTTCTTCAGTGCACAATGTGAATGAATTTAGTACAAATAATTCCCTTAGCCAATCATATTAGCTTATATGCTATTTTAAAGAGTATGGACAGCAAGGTCAGCATACTAATTCCACTAATTTCTAGTGAAAGCAGAATTGTACAGGTGCTAAAGACATTACGTCTTCTTTCTTTGTTATTGGTGAGGTACAAATGCTATTGCCTAACAAAGGCTGTCAACAAAAATAACCTGATCTGGGATTCAAGTTTGCTTCACAGGGTTCAGAAGCATTGCAAGGACATACAAGGCGTTAGGAAGGTCAGATGAGTTGAGAGAAAAAAAATACACGAATTTCTGCACTACGTAGACTGCATATTAAAGGCAGATGAAGATCTAAGTGGAAAAGTACACCTGCCTGCATGAATTACCTCAGGATGCATCCTGTTCTGCTATTTTTAATTGTCTCTCTACAATTGCAAAACGAACTACCTCAACTTTTAGCTTTATACTTGGGTTTGAAAAAGATGGTGTGAAATTACCACCTTTTCTCTAGATACCTAATGAGCATATCAATGAACAGACCTCATCGGTCTTTTCCTTGACCTGTGCAACATTCCCTGTACTATCTTCTTTCGCTGGATGCTTCACATACTGCATATCAAGTTTTTCCTCTTAGTCCTACACTCATTCACAGTTCTTATTTCTGCACTTTGCTGGTGCAGTATAGATACAATTCTGCCAACCTAAAGATGCCAAAATCATACCTTTCAAAAAACAAGTGTTATTATTTTTGTTTGCATTTTTTAAACATAATTCAATTAAAACATTCAGTCCATTTCACATACAGTTTCATTGAAAGCAAACATTAACAAGGTTACAATAAGACAATGAATACAGTGCCCTCTCCATTCTGACTGAAGAGCTTAAAAAAAGAAAAAAAAAACATGCAAGCTCAAATAAATGTCATTCCTAGAAGCCTTTGGGGAGGTTGGTATTTCAAATGAAGCAACTGTGACTGCCAGAGATGTAATTAAATTCTGTATTTAGCACGCTGCTGGCTGAAAATATACTGCAGGGCATTTTCCTATCCCATCAGGGATTTACGACTTACGTGTTTTCATTTCATAAGAAGTGCTCAAAAGCACTATTACCTCCAAGTCTTCTGACTTGTTTTCTGGATTTTGTTATAGTAGAAATTAGTACCTCAAATTTTGAGGTCAGCTCTGACAGACGACGTGAAAATAATCATTGTTTCAGTATTTAAGATGCTGATTTTCTACTCTGCTTATAAAAATACATTTATGAAATATTTAGAGTTCACTTAAATAATTAACATGAAATGTTAGAATCACGCTACATGTACTTCAAGGTTTATTTACCTTTTGAAATTTCATGTCTTGCATTTAAAGCTATATTTATAAAGAATGAATTTTGCAAAAAATATGTGAAGTATTCTAGTCAGATTCTATCTGTGAACACAAGAAAAGAAACAATAAAAAGTGGTTATATGAAATGACTGAGAATATTCAGCAGATGGTTGTTTGTAGGCAGTGATGACATTCCAGGGAATGAAAGCTTCAGTAGCCAAAGCAGCTGCAGATAAAACCTCATTTCCGACAGAATTGAATGCTTCATTAGAGAATGGACTTGGTTGAAGTCCCATTTCTCATCATCCACTCCCACTGATGAGGTACCAGTGGCTCCTCAATGCATTCTTACTTCCCTGGAGACACAAGGAACACAGTGCATTTGGGGATGTACCATTCAATATTAACTCAAAATGTGGCTCGAGAAGCACCCAGCTACGATCACACGAAGCACTATCTTCTCAAAATGGAATAACTTTATGTCACTAAGTGACAAACACGTTATGTTTTTTTTTTTCCTGATCAAAAATAGAGACATAAATCAGACTTTTTTTTTTTTAAATTAACACTGAGGTTTTCACCTCAACGTTTTACTTTAGAAGCACACAGAAAAAACCTCCTCCCCAATGCCAAGCATTTTAACATTTTCCAGTACACAGCTTATCTTCTTAATCTGTTTTAAATTAAAACCTTCTGAAACATATACTTGGTTTTACGAAACAGTTCCTAAATGATCAACCCAAAAAATCCACCCCAAGCCCTTTAGCTTGAAATCCATCTACTCTATATTGACTTACAGAAGATTTTTAATCCCTACCCAGAACACAGTAAACTTTGCATACTTAAAATAATTTAGTTAAAAGGTATCTGCTTCTTCCATTAGTATTCTGAAATCCATTTTCTCAAGGCCACTTAATAATGCATCATCATTTTATAGTAAGGATTTTATAAAGCAATTGATACTGGTTATGAAGTTTGCAAGAGAGCACTGAAATTGAAATTCCATCAGACATTCAGAAATATATAACTGTATATTCATTCTGGAACAAAAGTCACACTGTATAAAGAAAGTTCATTTTCAATACAGACTTCTATGCAACTACAGGAAACAAGTCAGTTGCACAACATTAGGGAGAAAATCAGGTATTGCTGTAGGACTGTACAGAACCTCAAAACTCTGTCATAATTTCAGTTCTTTCTGTTGGCAGCCTCTAGTTCAGGCAAATAATTCATTATCGTGATTCATACATAGGGATTAATAGGTCATGGATCTTGATTAAAGCACATCATGATACCATTTGATTGCTCTACTGTCACTTTGTCTGTCATTTGCCTGGAAGATAAATATATTATTCCCACATTTAGTGCTTTGTAAATAGAATATTCTAAAGTTGATGTTCTTATATCATTATATATTTTTTGCTGTCAAAGTATGACTGACCAGTTCAACAGAATCATTTAGTAGTACTTCTCGCTGTCTCATTTCACTTACCATTATTCCAAGTGTTACTATTTTGGAGCATCTAAGACACCCAACATTTTGTCCCCAATTGCAACCTTTTTCACTTGTCACTATGTTTAGACATCTATCAAACCCAATTTTTTTGTAACATTGCTTCACATAGCAATGTAATTTGTGCAAAGGACATTTCTGAAAGCTGTGACTAACATGCACTTCATAAACATCCATAGTTATTCACCAGTCTTCGCTCTTCACCATATTAACTCAATCTGCAAATTAAAATGTTTTTTTGCATTCTACAGAGGTATGTGCTTTCAGTGACAGTGCAATATGCTAAACCAAAATTAAGAAGATCAGGTAGAGGCACCTACACTTTCAGTCCATTCTGTTATTGTGGCAGTATCCCTAACAAAGCACCACTACAGACAGCTGGTTATTACATCTTCTTCATGTTCAGACTAGGCCAAAACAATGTAGGATAATGAAGTTGTTCCAGAATCATAGAAGTAAACACCAGTAGGAAATTGTTTGAGCTAGCTTTTCCTGCCTTGAGTAGCAGCAGAGAGCACAGGCTGTTGAATCATCACACATGCAATGTTCATGGCAATTCAGGGCCTTTGCATGTTATGTTACATTCTCCAGGTATAATTCTGAGTTGACACTGAACAACAGATCTACCAGCCATAGAACCTCCATTTTATATAACTCTATAATGATAAAGTTTGTTTTAAAAAATACCAAAAATTGTGCAAGATATATCCATACAACATGCAAACAGTGAATTTCCTCTGTTACCAACAAGACGACCCTACTGCAGCGCAGCCCCCACTGCAACAAAAAGACCACCAATGAATTTAATCAAAATCTATCACTTCAAATAATTTATATGGTCTAAGTATGGTAAATATAGTCTTGGGACTCTGTACTGCTATCAACCTGCCTAAGCTTCATTCACATCTGCAGAAAACTGCTACAGTTCTATATTACTACATTGAGGATGGTGGTAGTATTTCTGTCAGTGTAGAAAGAAAAGAAGCAGAGAAAAGGTATTCAGACTTCCAGTGAAATGAAACAGCACCATCCAAACTTAATATTTTACCTGCTATTAACTGAGAAAGTACTTAAATTAGATATTATTTAATGGAGAACTTGTTCCAATATGCAAGAACAGAGTTTTTAAATGTTTGCAGAACAAGTTTTCATATTTAAATTCTGGTTCATGGGCTTTTTTGGAAGAACATAAAAAGAAGAAATGTGATGCAGGAAAAGATTTATTCAAAATAGAACTGCAGCTATAAGCACTGAATGAAAGCAACCAAGGAATTAGCATATTATTATACTTTGAAAATGGAAATATAAGGAAGGCTAGTAAATAACAGACTGAAACAACACCTACATTAAAATGCATTATTATCCAGATAAATCCAAACAGAAAAATAAAACTGACGATGCAAGAAATAACAAAATCCTTTTAATTAATTTTAACTAAAGAACTAATGGAAAAGCATCCAAACAAGTTAGAGAAACAAATATAGTTTAGAACAGGCTAAGAATTAATTTTATGACGCCAGGTAGCAAAAAAAAAAAAAAAAAAAAAAAAAAAAAAAAAGAATAAAATGCATTATTTTAATGTCTTCTCATTACATGAGATTATAACATGAAAATTTTGAGAACTAATTGGAGTTTAACTTAATACCTGAGAAACTGAGAATAAACTGGAGATCTGAGTATCGACATACTAAGAACAGTTTCCTGATTTTGATTCCCAAAAAACCTAATCATCATTGCCAACTAGAGACAGAAGTGACATTCAGACAACGTTCAAAAAAATAATTTCCCAAATAAGTATTCACTGTTATCATTCATGTAGAAGCAATGTTTTAAGTAATTTTCAATAGAAAAATTTGAAATTAGCCTCATCTAAGTGCAACAATCAAATTATTAATAATAAGAAAAAGAATCTCCCTCCTAGATAGAAAACTTCGTGTCTGCTATTTAAGGAGTAGTATCTCAAAATACGGTCCCAGTCTTGTTTTAGTTAACACAGTCCTCCCCTATATGCCAGTAAATGACATACATTATTTTTGGATCAATTTTGAATTCTGGTATCATTTGGCCCAGTATCATTAAAAATCTATCGACCAAATGCAAAGAGAAAGCAGCAAAAAACCAAAGAACTATAAGAAAAATCCACCACAAATCCTAAACAACATATAGTTAGTGCCCATAACTGGAAGTTAGGAAAGAAGGACAAGAATATCATCTTAACTGTCACAAGAAATCTAGATTTCTTTACACCATTAAGATCTAATAAAACTAATAAAAAGCAGCACTCCTTGAGTAACACCTGTAGCGCTGTTATTGACACTTCAGTTTCCCTGCCACAGTCACCTTAACAATCACATATTTCATATTCTTTGTATAGAGGGAAGCAGAATCTTTCATTATCTCTAATTACAAATAGCCTCTGAAACAGTCCATAAGCCAGTTTCCTCTTTGCTTGAGCTGCAACTAATGCATTGTAAAGATCTACAGCAAATCCAGCTGAAGAGGAAAGAAACAGTGATTGTTTACCTTCTACCTGCACTTGGCAGGAAATGTTGAAGTTCAAAGACATGCCTGGAAAGCTGCTTTTTCATTGTTCAATGAAGACAATTTAGGCCATAAACACACACACTTGTGCACATTCACCTCCTTAACTAGACTGATTTTGGTCTGGGTCTGAAGTTTTTGCAATGATTTTAGGTGTCAAAAAGAAGAACAACATTTTCTGGGATTCAACATTGCAATAAAGAATGAATAAACAATAACCTTGAGCTCCTGAATTATAAGGTGCTTCGGTACAAGCTTATCCATCATTAATCCCTATCTCATTAAACATCTTGTGATATCAATATTGAGAAATAATTTTAGATACCTTATGCTTGAAAAATTTTCCTCTGAAAACATCACACCTGTGTATGTGTACATAGATGTGCTAACAAAGCAGGCAGCTGTAATGTGAATGCAACCCTTTGATCTCCCTACGATACTCATAATTCATAACTTCCCAACCTGGTGTACTTCTTTTTAACAATGTTGAAGCTGATTATTCCAGCCTAGTTTGTTTAAAAAAAGGTAATCTGCCAGTATTCGTTAAAAAGTGGTTAGCAGACAACCTTTATCCCCTACCATTTGGACTTAATTACTTTAAGATAGGTCACTGCATAAGAACACGCTTAAGAACTGCTTATTGCATAGGAAGTATTCTACAGTACTGCCAGGAAGTTTAACAGGAATAAAACATGATTTTTTTTTTCTCGGATCAGTTGAAGTTGTTTAAATGTTTTATTTTTCTCCCTAGAACATAGCTTTAAAAATTAAACGCTTATAGCCTATAGAACTATCATGTCCATGTGCTCACTACAAATGATCACTAAAAACAATGTTTCTGTTGCGATTCATGAAAATGTTTGAGTAGAGGTCTCATTAACTTAAATTAAGGGCCTACACATGCTTGTACACATGTGCAAAGAAATGAGACTACTGGTAGAAATAACACTGCTACCAGAAAACTATTATTTCCAGACAGACCAAAACTTGCAGCTGGACAGAAAAACCTGAACAGAAGCCACATAGCCAAAATAAATCAATCAATATTGGAACAACAACAAAGATTCTTGGAAAATACTACACTTCCAAATTTCAAATAACAAACAGAATCAGATCTGCTGGCATGCTTTTGCCCCAGATGGTCAGGTGGATCCCATTTCTCCTCAATAGAAGTTAGCATAGACCAGAGGAAAGAAGAAGGATGGATCAAATAGGACAGTTTTATCAAGTTAAAATTTAATGCCATCACAGAACAACTAGGGATGTGAGGTTGCATTGTACTGAACATTTATTTGATTATATAACCAAGGAGTACTTATACTTGGTAAGGAGATCTCAAGTTCAAGAAAACCATTTAACATGTGGACAAATGTAACACTGCAAAGCAAAGGGCTCTGTTTTACACAGATATTTTTTGATAGCATTTCCTCTGCAAACATTAATTTATCCAAGTGAAAAAGCACCCTCAGTGCTTCGAAAAACTGTTTGCTATTGCTTTTGTTCAAGTTGTTTTCTGAGGTGTACAGTTTTGTAACTTGTTTTCAAACTTACGAGGCAAAAAAGGGCTGTAAACTTTCTGCATTTTCTTTTCCGCTGTTATTCTGATTAAACTGAACTTGTATTTGTAGCTGTTCTTTTTCTAACACTTCCTACTCTAAACTGTCTACAAAGGTGAGACAACTTCGGCTGCAATGGTATTAGAGTAATGGACAGTTAAATCATTTACATAAACTCCTCTGATGACTTTGTGCTTGTGGACAGCATTAATGAAGGAACAAGTCTACCCCAGCCCCTAGGCCTTGTCAAGAATTTCCCAATTAATTGTACTTATTAGTCTTATATATGCACTTGCTTGATAACACAAAACAGGCTAAGCCTTCTGTTGGACTGCCTGCGTTACCAAAGAATGTGCTTTTTCCAGCAGAAGCATATTAAATCACAAAATCATAAAAGGCTACTATTTCTCTCTGGTTTACATACTGGTAAGAGACTAACATTTAGTTAGATGTTTGGTTTTTAGTTCAGTACATGTTTGGTAGGCTACTTTAAAGCCTCCACAGTGAAACCAAAAACTAGAAAGCCACATTTTGAGAAAAACAAATACACCAGAAAAGCCATCCAAAACAGCCAAATATTGACAGTAAGCTCTATTCAAGCAAGGGCTGCACAAACCAAAATGGATTTACTATTCAGAGGGAAACTAGTTTGGCCAAGATTACCTACTAATCCTGCAGCAGATTAGAAATACAGTTAAACCAGAAAAAGATGTTTCAAAATCTATTAGTCAGTTTCTTCTTTTAAAAATAGTTCAGCACCTTTCTTGCAGAGAAATCTGTTATCAACAGCAACAAGCTCTATTGATACTACCACAACTAACACTCTGAAGAAATTGGACTTCAGCCCCACATACGCTATCAGAACCACTGATCCACAGAGCATAAATATGAATAAGTAGAATATCCAGGCCAGATGCAAAAACACTTAGTTTAAATACTCAGACATATCCCTGCCTGGAAATGTGTGTGCATATATATGTATAGGTCATTTGAATAATAAGAGAGTCTGAGATACATCTGAGATGTCAGCTTTAAAATCACCCTCCCACATCGGTGAAGTCAGGGGATTCTCTGCAGTACCTGTTGGCGTTTAACAGCAGTTCTCAGAGCTTTGCCTGCAGGTACCAAATAGCTCGTTCTTAACATATGAGAAAAGTTAGGTTTGCAAAAAAACCCAGGATGTTCAACTAAGACTACATACTGAAATAAATTCCAAATCAAGCAAGCTTACATCATGAAGGAACAACATATTAGTGTTAGGTACTAGCTTTCAGTAAAATACGTACATGAAGAATTTTTTAATATAACTTTAAAAAGACAACTGCTATAGCTTTAAATGAATTTGAAATAGAGTAGAAAGCCCACAGTTATCTATTATTAAGGACATGTCAGAGATTGTTCTTCAGAGTATCCTAGAATTCGTATTTCTGGCAGCTTCTGATCTTCCATAATTTCTGACTGCCAGTGTAATATTTGTCCATATTCACCCTTGATGACCAGGGATGTCTTAATGAAAGTATAAGTTTTAGTAAACTTCTCATCAATAGAAGCCCTGGTATGTCTGTCACACTTCAACTGTGAGTGCCAATAGTAAATAACCTGTGGCAAATGAAAACTGTGTTTATAAATACAGACAGATACCAAAAGATTTACACAGTTACTCCTGCTGTATTTCCTATTGAAGATTTTCAAGATTCATAAGAGCCTCTCAAAGTCATACTTGAAGTTGACTGTATTTTCAGGGATATTTTTATATTAATCCTGCATACTAATGAAATATGAATTTATTCTTACTTGGCTATTAGTTCGATAATATTTTTATCTCTGTCTGTCACAGCATTTACAAGTTATCCATCTGGAAACCAACTGGTAGAGCAAATAGCATGTCAGAATCTTCTTTTCAAACACAGACTCAATATGTAAGCCCACCTGCAAGTTAGTGAACAAATACTTAACTTTAGACATGAATTAGAGATTGAAGATGTTTTGTTAAGTGAAGATGCTTATAAAGTCCTCATGCAGCTTCATGCAAATCATTGCACTTGGCAATTGATAGTCATCACTACTACGAAGAGCTGAAGAAAGTGTATTTATACAGAACAGATCAGACTACAAAGGAAAACGTTTATCTCACTTTGCAAATGGAAATAGTGAAATGAAGTGAGCTGAGGCTTGCTCATATCCACTTGAGCAAATACATTTTCTAATAGCCAACTTCCTTGATTTGTGTAGCCTAATGACATCACAAAAGATTGCAGCAGACATTAAGGTCTTCAAAATAACAAGTGAACTGGTGATGAAAAGTAAGTCAAAATTGAACACAGGGGATTATTTGTCAAGTAAGGCATGCATGGAATAGGTAACTGCAATTTAATCTACACAATTACACCTATTACCAAAGATAACTAACAGGAGTTAGAAGATACAGTTCTACTGAAATAAAGTGACCAACAGCCAGGCACAATTCAAAGGAACAGAGCTCAAGAGGAAATACCACGATACCATGACACAATCCCCACGATACCATGACACAATCCCCACAGTCCTGTTTTTTTGTTTTTTTAACCTCCTCTGACAGACGTGATTCACTCAAGAAAAGCAAATAGTGAACATGAAAAATCTATGAAGGAGAAGCTACACATGGATCACTGACAGGAAACTGCTACACAACAAAAAGCAAAATAAATTTGGTAATTTTAATCTGAGAACAAAAGATTTCTAAAATTTCAAGTGATCTTGGAGGAAGCAGTAAGAAATATTTCTTTACTTTTCCCAACAAGCCTTTATCATACAGTTCAGTGAAATATAAGTCTTTAGCGAAGTCTTCAATTCTCACGCCCACAAAAACAAAGAAAAAAAGGGAATGCATACAGAAACAGCAGTAATGAAAGGATCATTGGTAACACCATGACTAGGCTGTTTCAAAACATTTGTTCTTGTACTGATATTAAAAGAGGACATGGCAAAAGCCTTAAAACTCGTAGTCTAGCACTCAAAATCTAAATGAAATCCATTAAAATGAGTTGCATGTTCCCACATTACTGACATCCTCACTGTTTCAGGGCAGAGGAAATTGAAGAAAAAAGCATAATAGCAAGGAACAGAAAGAAATAAAATGATGAAGAAAAGAATACAAATACACAAGACCAGGCAGCTTTGCAGAATGGATCAATATGACCTTATGAAATCAGAGTCATGTCGTATTAAGCTGAAGTCCAAGTGCTTAGTCTGTGATTTGCGAGAGAAAACATGAGATCATGAAAGGAAACCTTGAAAGCTTGTGTAGTTACTTCTGTGGTTGTCTCACATGAGCTATGACATCTGCTGCTTATATACAGTACTACAAATCAAGTCTGCAAATTGTTTGGGCTAGAGCTGTGTTCACGATCCCAGTTAGTATACGCAAAATGGTCTGTGTGGTGGACAGCATGTTGTTCACAAAAAAACATTTACCAGAAATTCAGATCAAGTGCTGACAGTGGATATGGCTGTACTTTTAACAACCGTAGTGATCACAGATGCTACATTACTCTTGATCTTAGCCAAAAAGGCCAAGTAATAATCACAGACCAATAATTATCAAAATGCCATAGGCAACCTTAAATCACAATAAAGCTGTTAGTTAAGTAAATGGGGAAATGAAATCTTTCTTTAATTAATACAAGTGTGTAAAATATTAAAAAAGGTACAATTAAGCATTACCTTAAAACTTGGGAACATCGTGGCAAATTATAACTTCAAGTTTAGTCTTATTTACTGTCAATACAATATTGTTTTGTTAATCTAATAGATTCAAGCCACTGAGATGTCTTTTTTTCTTACTGTTCAGTACTTCAATTGAAACACTTGATTATGCTGTTAGCTGAAAGCATTAGAATTTTTTTGTAAGCCTTGTCCTAAGCTTGCAGTTCCTCTTAATAGAGGCTTCTGAGAGTTGCTTTGTCTGAACTTATCTTTACAGGTTCACAGTTTTGTATTGCATGGTTTTAAGTACAATAACAAGTTTTCTAATTGACCTGTGTCTACCGCTACTTGGTTTTAAGCTTATCTTTGTATAGTATCTCCACAGGTTTTCAATTCAAACATAAGATGTAGTACAAAAGAATACAGGCCTGGTATAATAGAAGCCTTGAGAACTGGAGATACACAAAGGGAAGAACACAAGCAAGTGGGATAGAGCTTCAGCATTTGAAATATGTTGGCTAGAATTAACTTGCATCAATGGCTAAAGAAAAGCAGATCTAGACAAAAAGGGTTTCAAGAGTAATAGAAAACAATGAAATAGTATCTAACATACACAATAAACATCGCACATGTAAACAAACCACAGTGCCACAGACCACAAATGAAAGAGCAAGCAGCAAAATTATATTATGGCAAATGAATAAA